>NC_056744.1:1344415076-1344715076 GCF_019279795.1 Protopterus annectens
CATACAGATGGCATCTGATGAGGCCCAGTGAGGTGCCCTGTTTGCCACTAGGCAGGATTCTGTTTCAAAGGTATCTTAAAGTCTGTCAGACAGATCTCTCCCATCAACATGTATTAGTAATTTCACATACCAGGTTAATGTCCTTAAAGTGAGTAATCCATGTACCATGCCACCTACAAATATGCAGCATTTCCAGACAAGCAGGGTCACACATTGCCCCATATACAAGGCAGAGATAACCTCTGAGTAGTCTATATGCCACAGGCTGCAATGACAGTGATTTCAGATGGTCCTCATTAAACAGATATTAAAGACGTAAAGTTCCCTTGTGAGGGACCATTGTGCTATGTGCCATTGCCAGTATTGCTTGGAAAAGGTACATTATCAAATGGCAATTGCAATCAAATATTGGCATGCCAAGGGAAGAGTCCATAGAGGTTATGCGTATGTCAATTGTATGTCAATTTTGGGTGACTGTGCCATCAGATATGACATATGATTTCCATGTTACCACTGGGGAGAAATGGTGATCTCAGGTACATTAGGTGTAAACCTGTGTGGCCAGGCCTGTGTGCCCAGGTCTACTACCCCTGAGTATGTACATCAGATGTTGCTACTGATATGCTACTTAACAGGAACATAGGTGTTTCTGATGGAAATTATACTGCTTATATATTTCCATGTAGTTTACAGACATTAGAATGTCAACAGGCATTTGTTTATCAATACCCTCTTGTAGGATATTGACATAACTCACATATTTTATGACCGCTCAGAGTTTGCAGGCATCATCCAATGTTGCCAGCCACATACATTCAGTTTTTACTTGTATCATGGTTAAATGGATTCCAAGCAGTTGAGGACCTAGGACTGAGCCATGTTGAACACTGCTGCTTACAGATCAGCTATTGGTGGTGAATTCCCCTATTTTGAGTATGTATTCCATCAGTGAGCCACTTAGTGGCCCCTATAATGATATTGCTGTGGATGACTAAGTGGGTGCTTTTATCAATGATGCCTGAATGGGGGATAGAGTCACATGGCTTGGCTAAGACCAGGGGGTTGTATGCCCTGATGTCTCTTACCTAAGTCCTTGGTGACTGCCTCAGACAGGTCCACCAGGTTTAACAGTCATGACCTTCCTGTCAGAAATCCAAACTGTGTACAGTCAACTGTTTGTAGATTACATATATGTTTGTTGATCAGCTCCATGATGATTTGCCCCAGTGGCTTACAAATATGGCTACTCAGGCAAATAGGTCTATAATTCTGGTGGTTGTGGATGCACCACCTCTGTGCAAGAGGATAACAGTTCGCATTGTCCAGTCAGCTGGAATGCAGCCAGTGGTTACAGTATGATTGCATGGAGTTCTCATTGGTGTTAGTAATCCTTGTTGGATCCCATGTAGGATGCAGCCTGAGATGTTAGCATATCCAATGGATGATGTGTATCCCCCATAGACAGGCTATTTATGACCTGCTCTGTAGATATAGAAGGTATGGGACAGGTTGTAGGAATGTCATGTGGCACATGTGGTGGGGACATGGGAGTGAAGTTGATGCAGAACCTGTGGGACAACAGGTTACCTATGAGTATAGATCCATTATATGTTGTATCATTAAGTACGAGTTCACCAACAATCTGGGAATTTCCTCTGATGTTACACATGTAACTACACTGTGTATTGTGTTTCTGCTTTTGGGGGGCTAATTTTGTCACATACACACCACAGTACAACTACTGCTCTTCTCTCATTTACCAATCTAGTAAACCAACACAGAAATGGCTATAAGTATACATATGCTATATTTTTGGATCTATCCAATGCATTTGATATGGTCTCACACTCCCTACTATTAGATTCACTAGTGTCCCTATCCTTTGCCTCTTCTACTATTGCCTGATTCAGGAACTATCTAGCTGATAGGCAACAATCTGTCCAATGGCAGGGGGCACTATTACCTCTACCTTCAACTTTCATAGGTGTACCACAAGGCTCAGTACTGGGACAACTTCTCTTTTATATCTACACTAACAATCTACATACCTCCACCCAGCATGCCACACTCATACAGTATGCAGATTATTCAACTTTAATCTGCTCAGCCCCCTCTCTTTTTATTCTCCAACAACAGACCCAGGAATGCTTTAACTCTGGAAATTTGGATCACAAATATCCAACTCATCCTTAACCCTAATGAAACTAAATTGATTTTATTTACCCCCAGTAAATCAGTCTGCTCCTCTTTCCTTTTCTATTACTTCCAAAAATGGTACTATCATTTCTCCTTCTGCCCATACCAAACTCCTTGTTGAGATTGACAAAAACCTTCTCTTTGATGTCCATATCTCTCAAACTATCAAAAAGGTTCACAAAAAAATGGGCTCATTATACAGACACAAAAACTTCCTTTCATATCAAGCATGGATCACCCTAGCCCAAATTCACCTATTGTCCACACTAATATATGCAGCACCAATCCTTACCCATATCAGAAACCTTGACCTTGACAAACTTGAGTCATGCTATAATAATATTGCCAAATTTGCTAACAACGCCACCTTCAGAACCCATCATTGTCTAGCTCTAAGGGACGTAAAATGGTTAGAATTTCCTCAGCTGCTAAATTACCACCAACTGGTTCCTGCCTATAACATTCTGGAGTATCCTGATAAAACCCCATCACTAAGTCAACTACTTACCTACTATGCAACAAATTGCACACTCTGCTCTAGTGACAAATCCCTTCTATGCATCTCATGCATCTCTAGGGCTAACAACACTGCTGGAAAAGTGCTATTCTCCCACACTGTTGCTAAAAATTGGAATAACCCCCCCCCCCCATCACTGACCTCTATCCCCACCACCTCACACTTCAAAATCTCTTTAAAATCACATCTCATAAGCACCTGGCTTTGCCCATGTATAACCTATAAACATTGCTTAAGCTCTGTGGAAAGTTAAAAGGCTTATTACTTGACTAATGTAAATGCGACAGTTATTTATCCCTTTAATACAGGTACTTCATTTTAACATGATGTATGTCATGACTCTCAATGTTAAATGTATTTAGCCTGTTCAACTGCTGAGTTTATCCTGTCTGTTTTATATTTCTGTCCTTCTAGCTGGATTCTTGCTGTTATAATGTGTTATTATCAGTTTTTTTATTATGTATTAAATTCTAGTATTTCTCTTAATATATGTGGAGCTTTTCTCCCCAGGCCTCTCCTGTAAGTGGACCTGGTCCAGTTGGACTGTCCCAGTTAACAAATGTAAAATAAATAAATTAATAAAAACATACTGTTTCTGCACAACATCACTACAACACCATGTGCTTCTTTTAGCTGAGAAGGGTATGTCTCCAGTTTAGGGGGCACCCTCACATTAACTGTCACACAGCAAAGTACACCTCTTATTGTACTGTCTGCTAATGGCAGTTGTCCACCAGGCAGGTTTGCTGTGCCTTGAGGAGCTTATTTTCCTCCTGTCAGGTACAGCTGAGTCTATGTTGGGGTGGGAGGTTGGCATAATGGTTAAGGTGTTTATCTTACAGACACAAGGGGCAGGGTTTGACTCACACATCTGGTAACTAGCTAGGGTTAAAATGGCCCACAAGGGCAGTTAGCCTAGAAGTAACCTATGAACCTACTGCTGATTACATAAAGCATGTGTGTAGAGCTCTGCATACCTGCCTTTCCCATCTGAAGGGGGAGGTTAGTCAAGCTATGTAGACCATCACATAGGAGGTAATAAATTGCTTCACTGAAGTATATTTATGTATTTTTTGCAAGGCAGGGTTAAGTCTGATACTTACTTTTAATGAGACTGATCTGTGGTCAGATCTTTCCAGGGAGGACCTCACAGTGGGGGCTGCAGTGCTCACCCATATTGGTAAACACATGATGCACTACATTGGCTACCCTTGTGGAGATGTCATGGCACAGGCCCAGGGCATTGTAGTTAAAGATGTGGACTAACCTTTGGGCAAGTGAGCTTCAGCTCAATTAACACAGCTGATGGTTACTTAATGTCACCACAAACTATGGTGTACTGATATATCTTGATAGACACACGTACATTCAAATAACCACAATCAATGTCTAGATTCATGGAGCTGCTTATGCCCACAGCCTTGAACAAGGTGTCTTTGACTGCACAAATGTCTGCATATTCCAAGGTGGGGACACCTTCCACAGAGTGGAGTTTAGTGTTGCCATTCCCAGTGTGTAGCAGCATAACTGTGATGTTGTATGAAGATGGCAATATCATTGGAAATGTTTCTCTCCAGACAGTGCCTATAAGATGCACTGTGAGGTTGTCAGCAGCTTTGGCCAGTACTCAACATCCACGGGGTGAGACATAAAGACCATTGACATCTGTTGAGCAAGTCATCCCAGGCAGACATGTAGTGGATCCCTTACAATGACACCACATGCTAAGGCAATTATTGATGTCCATCATTTTCTGTGTGTATTGAGCCATCATCCGAGGTGAGGGTCAAATGCAGCTGAAAGCTATGGGCATACTCGCTAGAGACACAGAGTGTCTAAGCTCAGTCATGTGTCTGCATACAGTCTGGTGACATATGTCCTTAGTCCAACACACCTGCAGGAACTATGACGTCATTATTACCTGATATTCCTTGAGTTGCAGCAGTGTGTGGTATATGTATTGTGTCAACCCACAGACAGCTAACTGTAATATTTCCCATATATAGCCTGGTGACATGGACATCAATGTGTCTCACGATGTAATCACCTATGAATAATAGGTTTGATTTTGTGGTTCACCTCAGGTGTCTGCCCGGTGAGACAGTGGTGCATGAACTATTATGTGTACTGTGCTCTCCAGAGGTATGATTATATGTACTGAGCTTATATGTAGTTTTCTAAAGTGTCTGTTGTTTGGGATTTTGTCTGGTAAGCAACTCCACACATAAAGGTGTATGTGATGTGGGTGTTGGTGGAGTAGGAGGTGAGCTGTGTACAACGGCAAAATGTTCATTGCCAAATGTACTGACTGTTGTTTGAAACAACATGGAATCAAGGTTTGAAATATAGTCACATCTGTCACACGTTGTGTTTGTGTGGCATAGCAGTAGAGGGGTGGGGACACTGTCCACATCTCATCAGCACTCATTGATAGTGCCATTAGCAATACAGTTATGTTTCTGTGCATGTCACAACATGCCAGTGTTAGGTAGGGTCAGGACAGATGGTGAAATATAAGATGCCACTTTTATGTAGGTCCGCTAAGCTAACACAGGACCTGACAGTGTGCCATACAATGCTTTGCCAGTCATGTGGCCCATGGATTGATCATAATCCTGTTATTAGGCTTAGTCGCAATACAATACCTACAAATATGATACTGTGCAAGTCCAGCAAAGTTAGGGTCATGCTGCCACACCCCTGGGGTTGACAACCTGAAACAGTATTTGTAGGCACTCCTTCCAGTGATGATGTGGATGTCTGTGCATGCACAGAGGACTTATTCAACTTTGCTGACATTGCATTAGCCTTGCAAGTGTACAGTGCCTGCCAAGCAACCAGACAGCAAACTGGTTGTTGTGCGACATGATGTGGGAACACAGAAAATGTGTTCCAGGTATATAACTGTACAGTATGACATACTTAGGACATATGGCAGATGGACACACTTTGGTCAAAGCAGGCCAGTCCTCTGCAGTAGGCCATGTCATACAGATATACACCATTAAGCTGTTGAAAGGCAGGATGCATGAATTGTTGAATGGAGTTCAGAGGATTATGCAGTTGGAGGTCTCGTGGTGAAAGATCTGACAGTGGCCCTGGCACCCTTAGGCAAGCGGTAGCCTTTTAGGTTTAGTGCTAGAACTGGGGATATCTGAGATTTGAGCTTCAGGTGTATTATGACAGTCATTTTAGAAATGGATGCTTCTCAAGGTTTGCCTTTATTGGCATATTCTCTAACAATTTATGAGGTGCAACAGTTAAGAGGCAACACTGCTTGGCTGTGGGATGATCAGTATTTCCAGAAACTGAAAGTAGTGGCAAATACCTGCTTTGGGAAAACAGGTATGATGATAGCTTGTTTGGGAAGATGTTGAATATCGGTGGACTACAGGGCATTATTAAATATTTGCAAAGGAATGCTGATATTATGCATATTTTTTACCTTTTTGGTAAAACAAATCACAATATCTTAGTGAATGTACCATGTAGAACCATACAATTTTTAATTAATTTGTTGGTGTGTATGTCAACTTTAAAATGATACCTTAACCAATACTGTGTGATGCTCATTTACTGAGATATTCACAAAAATATGATTAATATTATATGTCTCATAACTGATAAATAAACAAAGCATAATATCTCATCACCTGTAACAGACAAAGACTACATATCAGTGTACAAGTTGTGTGGCTCAATGTCAGCTTCAAAATTATGCATCATGTGTGTCATCACCATGCTCCCTTGCAAAGATATGGGCATAACAATGAGAAATATTGCAGATGTATAATTTTCATAATCCAACAAGACTAAACAAACTGTGATAGCTATACATGTGTACAGCATACAGACACAGTTCGTTCCCTCCAATGTGCAACACAAGAATGTCAGGCTCAGTGTAGATGGAACACTTCTCATATTCTTTTGGTTCATTATTTGCAAAGATGATGCAGAGGTACATACCTAACAACCTGAAAACCAGTTGCCCACAAGCACTATCTGATTAGTAGTAGACACATAGAACTGTAAACATACAACTTCTTGGTGTACCCAACATACTGCTGAATGGATAATGACGAAGGACTACAGAAAGGGAACATGTAAAGAGAAAAAGCAGGGTAAGGACCACCACTCCACTAACGAACCCAGGACAGGCATGGGACTTCTGTGGCACTCGAGGGCATCTGATGTGTTCGATACCTATGCTGGCTACCCACTCAGACTGCTGATACCACTACTGTCTGATGACCTCCTTCAGTGTCAGCAGTCTGCCTTACCTCTGCCTTTTCTCTTTACATGTGTCCATGCAGCAGTTGACAAAAGGAGTCAAGGGCGGAAGTAATGTTTCTTGCCCTGACCTGCATACATTTACAGTACCAGGGGGAGGGAGAGTGACTACATGATAATATGTTTAATTGCAGTAGTTCACAAAAATATGATTCATGTAACCACAATGGGTACATTAATGTGTATCAAACAAATTGAAAAAAAAATAACAGAAAGAAACTGGTGGGGGGGGGGGGGGTTGAAATGACTCCATTTAGACTCCAAGTAGACAAAAACTCAAATCTGGCTTGTGCATTCATCAGTGTGATAACGACTTCTACTTATGTGAATAACAGTGACAGCTGCTGATAGTTTTACATGAAAAGTGAGAATGACTCAGTGTTATGTTGTAACTGCACTTATTGTTACTGTGATAATTGCTGCACATAACCTGTTGAGTAGGCATTCATTATATTACTTGGTGCAGGTGTTATATAACACAGACTCATTATTATATTACTGAGCCCTTCCTCCCACCTAAAGTCCATACATGACCGACAAAGCTAGGAATATGGCCCAAAATATATGGTAGCTTCATGCTGGTAGTAGTCTGTAAGAACAACCTTTATCTCACTGAGGCAACTACTGAGTATAATCAGAAAGAGAAATAAAGTCACAAATGTGTAACTTACCTGGTTGATCCATATAAGAATTACTCCAAAAAGCAGCAATTCATTTATCTCACCTAACCATCCCTCTGATTACAATAAGACATAGATGTAAAAAAAGGCAGAAATATTGGCCAAAATATCTGGTAGAGCAATCCCAAAAGTCAGCATTCCAACATGTCTAGAGTTATTTATCAGCAGTGTTCCTGAAGACAGTATGCAGATATTGTTAATCGATAAAAAACGACTAAACTATAGCATGGGCAGAATTCATTCATAAAAGTAGACAAAAACTTGGCCAGTAACAGAGAGACTGGCACCTGTTTATCACAAGTTAAGATATTCATTCCAGTCACATTTCATTTGTTCCCAGTTCATTCAAGTACACACTTGAAAGCTGGATACATATTTTTTTTATAATAACCATCTATGAAACCTGAGATAAAGATAACCTATGCTTCTTACACCATATTTGTACTACAATATTCTAAACAATAAATCAGCTTAGAGAACAGGTCATGGCATCATGCTACAAATTAAACTAAGCCAGTGAATCAGTATAACACAGCCAGCTCCCAGGACAATAAAATGGCCAAATGGATTTTCCAGTTATGCAAAAGCTTTTCCGTGACACAGTAATTAATTATTTTTCCCAGTAAACCCATCAGTTGTTTGTGTTGAAATCACACAATAAACCATTTTTCCCAGCAGGCACTTCAGCAGTCTGACCATGTATGCACAAGCACTCCCCTGATACATACATTAATTATTTCCCCAAGCAACATCTTCATTAGTACATGCAGGTATACACATGCCACAAAATGACACATTCACCCAAGTGACCCCTTCAGAAAAATGTTGAGATATGCATAATCACCATACTGAAACATTTCTTATTTTGGGGGGCAGGAGGGGGTTTAGTTGCTGAAAAGCACTCCATAACTTTTTAAAATGGTGACAGAATTCAGCAAAAGGAGCTGTTTGCAGTTCATGCTGTTCATCAGTTATTTCTTGGCATTGATGCATTACAACTCTCAGCCTCTTAACACAAGAATAAAGGACAAAGCTAAAAGTAATGGGGGTTAAAACACATAATTAGGAACACATCTGAAATGTTACTCTAATTCCATTTAAAAAAAAAATAATAGAACAGCAGGTTTTGTATCAGCATCCTTTTTCTGAACAATATGAGATATAAAACTCAAATGTTTGGCATTATTGAGTGGCTAATTCTTAGTGACTTACAAGAAAATCGAACTTTTTATGAGTGACAGGGCAAAAATAAAAGGCAAAATTAGGGACATTCTGCAAAATCAGGGACAGCTGAGAAGTAACAAGCAGGGCACTAAAGGTGTCCCACGTCATCCATTGAAAGAACAAAATCTGATGATAAATGGCCCCGTTTATTAATTACAATGTCTAGCTTTTCTCCTTTATATGAATTACAATATCATGTGCACTGCAGTATTGAAAAACATACTTATCCAGCTTTCAAACAATAAAACAATAATAAATTAGTCTGAAACCATGAAATGAGGAAACTTCTTTTCTCGCCAGCTTCTCTCACCCCTTCATTTAAAAATCAAAATTGGGCATTTTCAAAGCAGAAAACACCTCTCTGCAATAGTTACTTAATTCTGAAATAAGGTGTTATTATTGAAATAGTCCATAAACATGCTCACTAAATCAGATATATAGTAATTTAGCAAAACTGGTTTAATTGATTCAGACTAATATGAAAAAGTAATGAAATCTGGTGACTATAAATTTATTTGACATCAAAATCACACAACATAGTAAACATCATAAAAAGAATCACTCTGTGGCAACTGAGCATTCAGCAAGTAAAATAAAGAATGTTAACTAACCCCTTATACCTCACAGACTGTGTTTATGGCTTCAATTATGAGAAAAGTAACATTTAATGTGAGTTTGTAATACAGTAATTATTGAGAGGAATTTATTTATTTTGCATAATCCACCATTTTTATTAGTATTAGTATCAATTTTCCGTGTTATTTCTTAACTGTATCCATTATAATAATTGTGATTCTTTATGAGTAGTGTAGGAAGTCTATGACCATGCAGTCACTCGAGGCACTCCTTAAAATGGAGAACATCGATATCTGTGCAGTGACTGAGACCTGGTTCAACGCTCCAGAGAGCACCCCTGCACTACCAGGCTATAACCATACCACACTTTTCGGCCATGTGACCTGGACCGAAACACCACAGGTGAAGGTATGTCCATATTCATTAAGGATATCCACACCTCCAGGCTAGTTGCTCAGCATAATTCATCCGAGGTTATCCAAGTGCAACTAACTCTGGGCAAAACTGCAATCCAAATTGTAGCTTGCTACAGATCATCCATCATGCCCCAGGATTCCCACTCCTCTTTTATTGATGTACTGGGAAATATTAGGGTCCAACCAAACACCCTAATAATGGGTGACTTCAACTTCCCCACCATTAACTGGGAAAACTACTCGTGTACCAACTTCTTAGCTCAACGCTTTCTGGAATTCATAAACTCCAATGCCCTGGATCCACTTATCCACACTCCCACCAGGGCAACAATATCCTAGACCTAGTCATTACCAACATGAGTGACCGGAGTTCCACACCTGAAGTCATCTGCTCGTTGGTCTGATCCAACCATAAGCTAATCACCCTTGATATCCACATCCCGTCCCCACACCCCATTGAGGAAACCACGGTAAAAAAATTCTCCAAAGCCATCTTCATGCTTCTTAAGACAGAAGTGGTGAACTTCATGACACCCATGCAGATGGACAATATACTTACAACTGCTGAATCCTACACAAATTAACTCTATAAACACTTACACAAGTGCATGGATCATGCTATCCCAAATAGAACCAAGATGCTATCCTCCAAAAAAAAGGAAGCCAATCTGGTGGCCCCCTGCCATAAACAAACTGTACAACAGAAGGAAGGAACTGTTGCAAAACAGAGTAAAATCCCATGTGTGGAGCAGCTCCCTGATCAGCCTCAGTAAGAAGCTGAGATCCCTTAGAAGATCCTCCAAAGCTAGCTATGAAAACAAAATCGCCATTAATTCTAAGAACAATCACAAAGCATTATATAGCTATGTCAAGAATCTTGATGGCAACACCCAGATCTGCTCTGAATTACAGCACAACGGCATGAAAATTACAGAACCAACTGATATTGCCAACATCCTGGTAGATAGGTTCAGTGCTAACTTTACCCCCCCCCCCTAAAGAGCCCATATCTATACAGGAAGAATGCAGAGTCCCTGTAATCACAACTATGCAGATAAATGCTGCACTCTCTAAAGCCAAAAACACAGCATCCGTGGGACCGCACAACATCCCAGGCTGCATTTTACATGATCTTCAGAACAAACTGACTCCCCACTTAAGCACCATGTTCAATAATAGCCTCACATCTGGCTTTGTGCCCACTGAATGGTGCACAGCAACAGTTATCCCACTTTACAAAGGAGGAGCCACCACTGATCCAGGAACTATCGACCTATTAGCCTGACGAGCCTCATCTGTAGGCCATGGAAAGTATCATCATGGAACTCAAAAAACAAAGACATTGGTAACCTCCAAACTCTGGACCCTACCCAGTTCATGATTGTGAAAGGCAGATCATGCCTCCTGAACCTGATCAACTTCTTTGAGGCAGTCACCAAAGCCGTAGATGAGAGTAAGGTGGCTCACACAGCCTATCTTGACCTTGCCAAGGCTTTCGACATCATCCCCCATTCTGGAATTATAGCTAAACTCACTAAAGTAGGTATAAATCCCTACGTCACAAGATGGGTTGCCAACTGGCTCACTGACAGAACCCACACTGTAAAAGTTGCAGATGCAAATCTGACCTCAACACAGTGACAAGTGGAGTACCACAGGGTTCAGTCCTGGGACCTCTACTGTTTGGTATCTATTTCCCTGAAGTACAGGCTAACACAGAAGGTCTCTGGCTAATGATGTTCGCAGATGACTGCAAACTAGGACCCATAGTCAAGCCCCCAAATGATGTGGACATCCTTCAGAAGGGCCTTGCTGAGACAGAAGCCTGTTGTCAGAGCCATGGCCTCAAGCTCAATGCCAAAAAGTGCAGTGTCATCCCCTTTAGTAAAAACTCTGTACCCATGAACTACCACATAGGCAGCAATCTACTTAACACTGAATGTGTGATAGGAGACCTTGGGACCCAGGTGGACAGTAGTCTATCCTTTGATAGTCACATCGCAACAGTAGTCAGGAATTCCTTCTACGTGGCACACCTCATCATAAAAGGGTTCTCATCCAGAAAAAAAGAGGTCATTGTTCCCTTCTACTTGACACTCATTAGACCCATTATAGAGTACAATGCCCCTTTTGGAATGTACCTCACAAGACATCTGCAGCAGCTGGAAAGGACACAGAAGTACCTCACAAAGAGGATTACTGGCCTCAAACAAATGCCCTACACTGACTGTCTCAAAAAATTCCTGCTTTACTCCGTAGCATATCACTTACTCCGAAGTGATCTCTGCCTAACATATAAAGCTACGTCAAACCCAGAGCTGTTGGACATGCTACACCTAAAGAAATCCCAATCCCTCTGAGCTACACACTCTAGGGACCTAAACCTTGTCACCACAATAAACAGGACATGTTGGGGGGATAGATTCCTGTTCCAGAGATTTCCCATACTCTGGAACAGGCTACCCATCTATGTCAAGCAATGTTCTTCATTAGCATTCTTCAAGAAAAATCTTGATGAGTGGATGGGAAATAAGAACTACACCCCGGGGATCACTTCTGTGTCTCTGCTCGACAGTGGCACAGGAAAATAACTTTCTTGGGTGGCGTAAACCAGGGAACCTTGTTGGCTAGGCTTATGTAGGCCCTTGGACCAATAGCCTAGTACCTACCTATGAACCTATGACTTTATGAACTAAAGTTGATAGGAAATGGAAGATGGTTGGACTTTGATCACTTCATCAACATTGTCCAACATGAACAGCATATTCAGATCTATCTAACTGCATCAACAGACTCATAAGCATGTTTTCTCTTAAACTGATATCTTTGTCTCCATTAAGTAACTCAGCAGTACAACTCACCTCTGCACTGCCTATGGCATACTAGTCACATGACATGAGTACCCTTGGTAGTGACAGAACGTGTATCTGAATCATGGATAGCCATCTGTGGTGTACTACCTATACAATGTTAAAGAGTCAGGTAGGTTTAAAGAAAGAGTACTGAAATCTCTCTGTGCCTACCGGGGTATGAATTATCATGGAAATAAGAATCAATATTTAAGAGGTCAAATCTATTTTTTCAGGGACTAGGTGTGAGGCTGGATTCAATCAAGCAGTTTGATAGCATGTTGAAAAGGGTCCTTGGCAAATCAAGGGAATGGGGATGAGAGTTCTCAGCCCATTCTTTTCATATAGGTAGGGCTTTGGATGTGGCCAAGGCAGGTAAGATCACTGAGGTAATAAAGTGGGTGGGAAGGTGGTCTTCATATGCAATTTTATCTTATATTACACAGTGTAGGGGCAGTTTATTCTTTTGTAATTAGTTCTGATTTTCTGTTTGTTTTACAGGATGCAACAGAATTTTGATTCTGGATTTGTACCTTTTTGTATTGGACAACCAAGCAAGCAGCAGCTAAGCTTGGTGGAATTTTTTTTGAGACTTGACCCTTTAAAAATGTGAAATACTCTGGTAAGGTGTCAGAGGGATGCTTTGGAATCAGACGTTTCCCAAGTTAGATGAGCTACAGGCACTGTAAGGCTTTCCAGAAATTAGTGTAATTGGGAAATGGATTAGGCAAAATACCTAAGAGGAGACTATTATTATGCATAGTCAGCAATTTGGTTTTGATGAAGAAAAAGTTTGCTAGTACTTAAGAAGACTGGCATAGGATAATTCTAAAATTACTGAGAACATAGGCAGGGAGTTTTAAACATTTGGAGACAGCAAGACAATTATGAAACACGGGGTAGCTAGGGCATCTCTGTCTTTGGATTTTGATATTTTAGATCATTACTCCACTGCCAATCATGAGCAGACAGGTGATCTGCTGTGGCGACCCCTAACCGGGAAAAGCCAGAAGAAGAAGATCATTAGGACATTGCTGTCAGAAATCCAGTGTGCTATATATCTGCTGGTATTCATCTAAATGACAATGGTTTACATTTATTTAATAAGCATATTTCACTACTGTTGAAAGAGTTAGTAGAGGAATTTCAGGTTTAACAGACTAGCAGGTCGGTTTAATACTTGTTATGGTGGAAAGGAGGAACAGACTGACAGTTAGGCAGCCTGGTGGATGGGCTAGTGGGGTCCATTTCTTTCTAAGTAACCCCCTCTTTCTCGCTTTCCTTGCTTGTGGTAACCAGTTTTGTTTGATCTAGTTGGAGATGAGCATTGAAAATGCTGTGTTAGGTATCTGATTTTGGTTTGACTGCATGCACGGTTTGATTACTGCTACTTTTAGGAAGCATTTCCCATGTACATATACCTGGTTGTAGATTTGTTAAGCATTACTGCACAGAGATGCACACAGATGCACAGAGATCTGTGGCTGATAGAAAGTGCATGGACAATTTGTAAAGTAGGTGAAGGAAGTGTGGTACCTCTAGCTAGTGAAAATTCTGGTCTCTTTGGCATGACTGGTTTATACTTGCCCTACCATTCTGTCTTTTGTTATATTGTCAATATTTTATAGCTGTGGTTTTAGATGTAGGGCAGTGTAAGAGAGATCCATATCTCTGAAGAGGAACCTCTCTTACACCCTTTCCTTGTTTTATGGAGGCCTATTTTGGCTGGTGATGTATTTTAGGGTGCCAAGTGGGAATGTTGCCGTATGTGTCTCATTTTGGCGAGACTGAGTGAGTGGTTTAACTAATGCTGCTTATAGCTTGTACACATAGTTTGCAACTGTTTCAAAGTGAGTAGCCACTGATGCTGCCTGATGTAAGTTTTGCTTTTTTTTTATTTTCCTGAATGACTGTTGATGTTTTTCATATTTTAGTATGTGGTTATTTATTGATTTCTTTGTTTTAATGAGGACTGCTTGCAATGGCTTTATCAGTGTGGTCATTTGTGCCTGGGGGCAGGGGTATGTAGAAAATATGAATTATTTATAAAGTAGTGACAGGAATGGAATATGTGCTGATGTTAAAAGGGTGTGTTTATTATTGTAATGGAAGCACTACTTTGTGTTACAATTTTTTTCTGTTTAATGGAGACAGGAGATTGATATTCACAGGATGGGACCAGAGTTTAAAACTCTGGGCACCAGAGCACTACTAAGATAAATTGTTTCAAAAATTGGTCAACATTCTGAACAAAGTGGTTGCATTAATATAATTTATGATAGCCAAAGTATACACTGTGAAATTGTTTATTTTTGCATGATTATGTGTTTATATATAAAATCTTGAAATAACTGGGTGAAAAAAGTACTGCTAAGTGTCTAGAAGAAATCAGGAAGAAGTTTCTTTACAAAAGAAAAAGGTGAAGAGAGATGGTAAAGAATGAAAAATAAAAAAAATAAAATGATTCAGAAGAAACAACATTCTGCATAGTCAGATGATACTGGGAAAAGAAAATGAAAAAAGGTGCAACCAGTTCAGAGAAGGGAACTGCTATATTTAATAGAGTCATTCAGTGGAAATGCAAGGAGTAATGTACAGCACACACCAGTATAAATAAGAAACCTTGGGGGATTCCAAGATGACTGCCGACTAGATCAGTCCCTAGTCACTGAGCTCCTCACAGTTATGTAATATTAGACTTATTATTATAACCTTGGAGTAATATTTTTCCTCAGTTTTTTTCACAAAAGGATTCTCTTAATATTTTTTTACATATCTGGATTATTTGTTGGTGTTGGAGATCTCAATTTTGGAATTTTTTACCTCAGAACTGTCTTTGTGGCTTCAACTATATTGGGCACCTGCTACTTAAAGACTCCTCCTGGAACCTGCTATCCTGTTTTCACACCTCTACTCTGGGCATGGCTTCTAAATCTGACACCATGGAGACACAGGCAACAAAGGCCAAATTCTCTTCAGTACATTCACCTGAGAAAGACACCAGTTCAAAAAGATTAAGAACTACTAAGCAATCTTCAGAAACTTCTAAAGTAAGTAATAAAGATACTAATGACTCAAACTTTCATTTAGATGAACTAAAATTAGCATTACAATCTATTCAAAGTGCCATACAAAGTTTCTCAGAACAATTTACTGATTTTGGCAGAACTTTAAAGCAAATAAGTGAAAGAATGGATATTATTGAATGTAAAAATACAGCTTTAGAAATAAAAACAGAATCTTTGGAAAGAGATATTAAAGCTAAAGATAAGATTATTACTGAATTTCAAGTTAAGCTATTGGATCTAGAAGCTAGAAGCTGTAGAAATAACATTATTATTAGAGGTTTGCCAGAATCCTATGAAAATCAAAACCTATTATCGGTATGTAAACAGATTTTTGAGGCACTATTAAATTGTGAAACAACATCAAAAACTGTTATTATTGAGAGAGCTCATAGAGCATTGCATGCTAGTCAGGATTCTGCCTCCCCTCGGATCATATATACTAAACTACTAAACTTTCAAGACACTTATCAGATTCTAGAGGCAGCAAAAAGCAAAAAAACAGTTTGTCTGGAAAAATCATAAACTGTCATTTTCTCAGGATCTTCCTTTACAAATAAAAATGAAAAGACAAAAACTTTCTCCCTATTGTGCAGATCTTATAAAAAGAGGTATAAGGTTTCGTATGAGTTATCCGAATACCCTGTCTTTTACTTACAATGACAGAAAATTTATGTTTACAGATCCTAAAGAAGCAAAAGAAATATTTCTAAAGATATTCAAGAAGCTTCCTGAATCTGTATCTTAATACTACACTCTTCATTTACAATGTATGGGATACTATGCTTAACTATTATGTTTTTTCTTGCAAAAATGAAGTTTTTTTTCAATGCTTATTAGAGTGCTATTTACTTTATATATTTAGTTGATTTATATATTTTTTAGTTTGTATTTTTATTACTGACAATATCCTTTAAAGTTAGCACTGTTATAGTGTTTTGGTATTTACATAGCCTTTAGATGCTATAATATAGACTGTGATGAAAATGTGTGAAGAAATCTACACAGTTAAATTATTTTTGCCTTATTAAATTCACTGACTCTTTTTTTGGAGGGAATATTCCCATATCTTGAGACTGTATAAGTGAGCTTATTGTGTCACTTATGTTTAACTGAAGCTTCGTTTTGTCCACGCTCCTTCTAATGGTCTTCGGATTTTCGCAGTGATGTCATCGCAAGAGAAGAACTACTGATCATCACAGTCAAGTACTTATTCTAAATTTAATGCTTACACATGATACACTATTTGATAGCATTGTTATGTATGGCTAAAAGGTCTGTTTTTTAATTGTCATGTGAAGGAAATTTGATTATCACAATCATATTATTATTCTAATTTAAGCACTTCCACAGACACGCTACTTACTGATCTAATGTCATATGGCTTAATGTTACGTCTTTCATAACACAAGAGAAATGTAATTTGGAACTTTTTTAGTTATGTTGAGATTTAAATATATAGAGCCCATATGTAATAAGTTACTTGCTGGAGTTGTGCCTTGTGGATTTGGTATTGTGTTCGTTCGCTATGGGGGAGTGTGGTCTGAGATCTCTTGATTAGGTTCCGATTTGGTTGTTAGGCACTTTCGAGGGATGCGCTGCTTGCTGAAGCGATGTTTATATGGCTTGATGTTGTGTATGTTTTTCTTGCGACAGAAATGTGGGTGGAAACATCTTTGGTCAGGTAGGAATTTTGATGTTTGGCGCTCTTATGATATTGAGTTACTTGCAGAGTTAGTGTTCTGTGGTTATATGAATTATTTTGTTATGTCATCGTGTGTATTCCCTGCTTTAGGGCGCTGGGTGTTTTGTTTTGTAGTTCTGACGAGGGTATTCCTATCATAGTATTCATTGGGGATCTATGCTGTAATTCTACTTAGAGAAAGTACTGTCTGTGTTTTTGGTTGCCCGATCGGCTTTCTCTTATTGTCAGTTGTTGGGTATTTTAGAGGGAAGATTTGCGTATCTCGAGACACGCTTGAGTTATTTGGTTTATGCATCGTATTACAGTAAATTCTCTTGTGTGGCACATATAACCCTGATACAGGGTAATCTTTTTTGATATGCTAGACAAACGAGAAAAGACTCTCTAACACATTCAGCTGGGTTTTAGTGTCACGAAAGTTAAACAGCAGAAACAAGAAGAAACCATTGTGTTTGGGCACTTTTCCTTCATTAATTAATACTACTGCCCAAATATATTTTACATCTGTATATTAAGACAATAGCAAAATATATATGATATGTCATTTATAATCTGTTTAAAATCTAGATTATCAACAAATTTATAATAATAAGTTGATGGCTATATGGTTTAATTTAATAGTTCATTAACTGCTTAGATGATGTAAGTGATCTATAGTCCAGATATCATTATAGAAATGTTATTATCTTTATGTGAGATTATCATATCTTATTCTTATGTAAGTTACAAAATGTTTTGCTGAAAGTTATATAAGTGTCATACACAAATGAAACTGTTATTTATTTAGTTTCAAAGGTTTTAATTACAGACACCACTTGATTTTTTTTTTCTCTCTCTTCCCCTTACTGGGTTTATTTCAATATACAACCTACTTATTGCTTTATAGAAATAATACCAACAAATTATTGATTATAGGATTTTATGTCAATTTTATTTAGATGTATATTAATAATTAGATATAAGAATCACATGAGGAAAATCATTTTTACCTTATTTATATTATGCAAATTTAGGAGTTTGGGTTCAAATAATTGAATAGGGATTGTTTTATGTTGGTCATCTTGTATATAGACAGATGTGTAAATATGTTTAGTGTTATTGACTTGATTTTAGTCCTTTTAAGGATTATATGTAATGTTTATATTGTTAAATTTGAATACTTGGTAACCAAAATTGTAAATTATATTTTGTTTATTCTTGATTTCACCTCGTCAATAGGGGTTAGGTGGGCAGGCACTAGGGTAAGGACGAGGGTTATGGGTAAATCTTATAATATATCTCTACTAAATTTGTTTTTTTATAAGGTATTCCCATTTAATTATCAGATCAGTTTAGTTATGTTCCTTTACTCTTGGTATTATTTTAATTATAATCTAAAAACTATACCATGTTTGAATCACATCAATATTAACCAATCATCTCTTTTATGACAAATTATCTAAAAATTGATTCCTGGAATGTTAGAGGAATCCAAAGTAAATCCAAAAAATCTTTATTATTTCATTTGATATTTAAATCACAAGCTAGTATATGTTTTATTCAAGAGACTCATATCCCTCGGGTTATGTGGGACAAAGAGAAAAATAAAAAATGGATTAGGAAGATAGTAGCCTCTGGGGATTCTTCAAATTCTTGGGGAGTAGCAATAATTATTAAACAAAAATTCAATGGAATTATCATTGATGAGAGATATGATAATGAAGGTAGATGGTGTCTGTTTACTGCTACTATTCATAATCTGGATAAACCAATTTTAGTTTTAAATTTATATGGTCCTTGTAGTCAACAACAATTTTTTATCTTAAAAATTTATAATATACTCACATGTTATAAAGATCACTACATTATAGTTGGGGGAGACTGGAATGCGGTAATAAATCCAGAAATTGATCGTATTGCTGCTCTGCTTCTTATAACCTTCAAGCAACTTTGGCTCTTAATGAATTAATTTTGGAACATAATTTAATTGATCCATTACACTTTATAAAAATATCAAACAAGAAAGATATTTATACCTATTACTCTAAATGCTACCATTCATGGGCTAGATTGGATTTTTTTCTAATTTCTAATAATATCTCAAAATTTATCTCAGACTTTACTATAGAACCTAGATATCTCTCAGATCATTCAAGAATCTTATTAAATCTTAACTTTACCCACAAAATTAAAAATGTTATTAACTCAAATAAGTGGTCACTAAACAATAATTTACTTTTAAACAAAGATATTTGTATACAGTCCTCAGAAACTATTCAAGAAATGGATAATGATTTAGATTTATCAGATATCCCTTACAATATTCAATGGGCTGCATGTAAGGTGAAAATAAGAGGTATGTTTATCAGTAAAGCTGCATATTTTAAAAAAACATTACAACAAAAAGGAAGATTTCTTAAAATCTAGAATACATTCTCTTGAAAATCAGTTTAGACTATGTCAAGACACTAGTTTTGAAAAACAAATATTAGATTATCAAAAATAATTAATTTTGTTACATCAGAATAACCTTTCTTTAGTTGATCAAAGATTATTAGCAACATACTCAGAATGGACCCAAGTTCCTTCTAAAGTTTTGGCTAGTATAATTAAAAATAATATTGAAAAACCAAAAATTTCATCATTACTGTATAAAAATAAATTATATAACTCAGATGAAGAGATTATTCATCTTTTTACACTACTCTATACAGAGTTATATTCAAAACCATCTAATACATTGAATGATAATCATATAAAAAACTTTTTCAGTTCTTTAAATTTTCCTAAGTTAAATGAAAATGAACAAAAAATGCTTTCTGCTCCTTTAACACATCAAGAGATTTCCGATTCAATTGATAGTCTTAAATCTGGTAAATCTCCTGGTCCAGACGGGTTCACACCTGAATTTTTCAAATCTTTTAAATCGGTTATCGTTCCATTTCTCTTTAAAGTTTATAATTATATAAAAATTAAGGGTATCTCAGATATTCATTGGAATACATCTAAAACCATATTAATTTTGAAAAATAATAAAGAAAAAACTGACCCATCTAATTATAGGCCTATTTCTTTAATCAATGTAGACATAAAGATTTTGGCATCTATTCTGGCCAACAGACTGAAAAAAGTTATGCCTTCAATTATTTCTCAAGATCAATCAGGATTTATGTCCCACAGACATACTTGGGATAATACACTAACATTAGAGTCTATTATACATCTTATAAAAACAGATTCTAACCCAATATATGCATTGATTCTGGACGCATCAAATGCCTTTGATAGAGTCTGTTGGAATTTTCTTTTTCAAACTATGTCATGCTTTAATTTTCCTTTATTCTTTATAAACTTCTTAAAAACTTTATACAAAGATATGTTTACTAGACTTTATATTAATGGTTACTTTTCTTCCCCTATAAGGATTACCAGAGGCACAAGGCAAGGTTGTCCTTTGTCCCCTTTTCTTTTTAATGTATATCTAGAACCGCTATTGTTGTTTATTACTCAAAACACTTTCCACAAAGTCCCTAGGATTCTTAACACAAAAATTTATTTTTCTGCCTTTGCTGATGACCTTGTATTATACTTTCAAACTCCCATATCTGACTTTAGTAAAATAACAAATTCTATTAAGTGTTTTTCTTCTGTCTCGAATTATCTTATAAATCCTGCAAAAACACATATTTTTCCATTAAATTATCGGGTCCATAAATCGTACTTGTTCTCTGATCAACAAACCCAGATAGTTTTTGGTATGAAATATCTAGGGATTAACTTGGAACATAACAATCATTCTTCTTTTCAAAATAACTTAAGTAAAGTTTGGAATTCAATAATTTTGGATGTTACTAGATGGGAGCACTTAAATTTATCACTCTTGTCAAAAGCCGCTATAATTAAAATGAATATTTTACCAAAATTCCTGTACCAATTTAATTCCTCTGATCAGATAATTCCTAAGTCTTTCTTTGAGAAAGTAAATATAGAGTTAGCTAAATTCTTGTGGTTTCCCAAATCTATTAGGATCTCATATTCTAGATTATCAAACTCTAAGGATAAAGGTGGGTTGGGATTACCAAACTTCTATCTTTACTATCTAATTATTTCATCAAATAAGCTCTTAACTATTTCTAATTTTAAAAATAGTAAAGATATTAATTATCCTATATGGGTTAAGATTTGGTACAATTACATTATATCTAAAAATATAAATCCAGAAGCTATTCCTTTTATTTCTCTTGAGATGAAAATTAGCTGTAAAATCTCTATTTTTCTCAAACAAAAGATTAAAGCTTTTCAAGGTCTACTAAAATTATGTAATCTAGATAAGTATTCTCATCTTTTGCAGCCACTTCATCTAAATCCTAATATAATGATAGATAACTCTCCTTTTAATCTAACAAATTATCCTTCATTAAAAAATTTGAAAGTCTGGGATATCCTGAAATATAATGAATTATCCTTAATAGAATTGTGTAAAATTCTTAATGTTAATTGGAGTCATTCTACAATATTACGTACGAGAAGTAATTGTGTGTAAATATGAACCTATAGAACTTATAGAACATGAATTAAATAATCTAAATATGATAATTAAAACATTATATTCATCAGGTAAAATGATATCAAGATCCTACAAATTAATAAAGAATCTAGTGCTGGATCAGAACTGTCTTTTCTCAAACAGCTGGTTAAAATATAATTCTCAAATAACTGAAAATCAAAAACTTTTGGCTATCAGATATACTAGGGATTTTATTCCATTTAAGAAACTACTGTACACACAATTAATGATTAACAATGATGCTTATTACACTCCTTATAAATTAAATAAATTTAATCCTAATAAATCCTCTTCATGCACATGTTGTTCTTATCCCCATGCGGACCTTCTACATATTTTATGGTACTGTCATTTTTCCCATAGACTATGGACCTCTTTGAAAGTAAGACTTCAAAGAATGGGGTATCATAAATCTACTCTGTCTTGGGAAATTGCTATACTTCACATTCCGATAATTTATCTCTCCAAATTTGACACTCAAGTTATTATTTTTATTTGCTCTTTAATAAAACTTTACATAACTCAAAACTGGCTTGACCGTACCAAACTGAATTGGGATATTTTCCAAAAATGGCTTACTTATATATTGATGCTCAAAAAAACATGGTTAAGAGTCCAAAAAAATGGCTTTCAAAAATTTAGTATTAGAGAAGGTTTTGAGTATTATTAATATTTAATACCTTAAATCTTTCTCTGATCTGGTGTTTTAGAAATTTCTTTATACCTAAAATTGGAATATTATTAAGTCATAGAATCTGTATTTTTAGTTATTTTTTACTTTATGGTTACCTATTGTATATATTGTACATATTGAGTGAGGTTATTTTTATTCTGATCTCTTTTTAATACTTATATGAGTTACAAATTTGCTTAATCCAAGTTGTTTTATATTTTAAGTCAACTCCTAAATTGTATTGTTTATAAATCAATAAAAAGTTTATTGACAAAAAAAAAAAAAAAAAAAAAAAAAGAAACCTTCATAAAGATATGGCTTTGACCCAGGTTATGATATCACTAAATTGTTAATTTTCACTTATCTTCTGTTAACTCTCTATTGCTCAAAAGTTACTGAACGTTGAAGAGTGAGCAATAAGCAACACACAGTGACAAACTCATCTCACTATCTAGGAGGATGTAATCATAGTGTGCTCAAATAGCACAAGACCTGCGAAATGACATCTCATTCCCATGTATAATTATCATGAATGCATGAGCAGATACTCGTTCAAGCTGAAAAGCTCAAGCAAATGTGATATGAATAATCTCGTATCAATAAAACAGTATGTACATGTGGTTTAACTTACCTCTTCTGATAGTCTAAAATGATATGGCTCCTATTAGACATTTCAGAGTTAAACACAAGATAATAGTCCTCAACAGCTACTAACATTAAACAACCTGTACCACAAAGATGCTACTGTGGAAAACATACCACTTAACAGGAAAAGTGTATCTCATAACTATGGACATCATCTTTGCCAGCAACTAATCTGAATAGCCAAAAAGATATTATTCCACAAGTTACAGAAAAGCACCAATAACCCCCCCTAGACAGTTTAGGTCCGGCATCATGCTATCACTTAACCCAAGTAAGACCTACTCTCCAGTTCTCATTCAAAAAGGTGACATTACAACAGTAACAGTTATACAGCAAGACACACTCAAGCATGGTTACAAATAAATGTAGTTGAGTCACTAAAATACTTCAGATTATACTGTGTTTGTATTAGACAGCTAATTCTGTTAAAATCATATGTCCCCAAAGCCCATTGACTTAAACGTAAAAGCACTAGCTCATCCGGAAAGTAATGTAAAGGAAGTACCTCTGAAGAATGTACATTTAGAAACTGAAAAGAGGCAATTGTCTTTCATTCACTGAACACAGCAGCTTTCAACCAATAACTGTACTATCCTCTTACAAATATTTTTTTAATGAGTTACTCACAAGCATGTGTGTATCTGTGCAAAAATAGAATGCCTCTTCAAACTACCTAGCATGGAATCCACTTTAATCATATTGTGGAAACTGTATTACTTGCATTTTCAGTTAATATACACAAACATGAACAAAGCACACCACACCTTTGCATATTATTTCCTTTACTAATGCTGTTCCACAGTTCGCTATGACCAACAGCCAACAAGTCTCAACAACATCAGTGTGCATTCTCAAGAACCCAACTTATTTCTAAAATAACACAGTCAGTCTGAGACTACCTGAAGTCCAGCAAACATTAACATTAGATTCTTCACTGGTCAACACTTTTTTATTTGTTTTCAGTAAGCAATATTACCTTCTTTTACAATTCTCATGCATGCAATACCTTTCATCCTAGAAGCAGTCATTTACATCTGCTCTTAGTCAATACTATTTGCCCGTAGCCAAATTTTATTGAGTTTTTCATTGTTTATCTTAGTTCCTGTTGTTAATGTGGATGTGATAGAATCAAAGCACTTCCTTTAGTTCTTTCATCATCACCTCCCTCTCCCTTCCACAACTTGATCAGTTTTTGCCATCTTCTGCATACTTCTCTCAATTTGGTATGCGAATATTGTTCTGATACTTTTTTGTGCTGTTTTCCAGTTTTCTGTACCTTTTACTCCCTGTTCATCCACTGTCTCACTCCTGCTGTATCCCCCACATATAAAACTCCTTCCTTGATAAATATATCCTGTCATATCCCAAGTGCTTTTTTCCATACCTGCTGTGCCCATTGGCATTCCTGGAACATGTTTATCATTCTTGACTCTGGTTTTCCATATCTCCCATAACAATTATTTTCTTTCCATCCTTATTTCATCTATCCTTTAGAATTGTGATACTGTCTATGTAACACTCTCAGCATCAGGTCCCCTGTTCCTTGTAAACTATGCACGTGGTGATTTATTTATAGTATTCTTTTTAATTTGTCTGGGCAGATTTTCCATCCATCTTTTCTTTCCAAGTTTTTCCTTAATTCCATAGTCCCTGTCCCCACTTTTCATATCTTGGTATATCATTCTATATCTTTATTTTGTCTTTTCTTCTCATGCCATTATCTACTTTTTCCTCACCATGTTCTCCCTCTGCTTCCTGTTTTTCCCTTCCATCTTTATCATTTTCCATTTTTCCTTCAGCCTTAAGTAGTACAATGCTTTGCTTTCTGATTACCATATTAGTGTAGTTCCTGCAAGCCCTTAAACATCTTTTTGCTTCTCAGTTCTTCTCTCAACAGATCTGCCTCTTCTTTTAATGCATTTCCTTTCCATTTCTCCTCTGATTTCTTTCTGTTTCCACAAATACTTTTTCCAAATAACACTTGTCTTTACCTTTCTCCCCAAATCATGTTGCCTAGCTGTTACACTGCTCTCTCACATTTATTTCTGATTGTTTCCTTCCAGTCTGTGGCTCGCTCTCTGATTGTTTATTTCACTGCTTCTTTCTTGTGTCTCTGTTCACTACATTATGTTGTGGATCAAGACACTTGTTGGAAAATGTGAGAGTTCCCATTCCGCCATATATGTGACAGTCCACATTTTATTTCTTTTTGTTCTCCTCCCTCATCCTTTTTTGATTCAGTATTCTGTCTCTTTCTGCTAATTTTGCAGTTTTTTGTCTACTGGGTTTATCAGAATGTTCCTTCTCATGTGCAGTATGACTGGGACTACCATCAGTCTGACCATATCCACCCTCCCAAACACTGTGATAGCCCCCTTCCCTCTTCTCTCAATGTTGTTTTTCTTTTATTTCTAAATTCCTTCATTATCTCTTGGCAGAACCTAAATACAAACCAAAGTATTTACTGAATTCTGTCTCTTTTATCTTTGCAATCTCTTCTCCGTCCTTTCCTTCCTCTGTCTTAACATTGTCTTTTTTTTGTAGTTCAAGTTTGAGAAGGTTTGAAATGTCTCAGTAACCAGAACTATCATTGAAAGGGCTGCCTCTATATCCCCTAACTATGATGTACAGTCATTCACAAACATCAGAAACCTGGAGTGTATCCCCTGCATCCTCCTCAGTTCATCCAGTTTGCCCCTCATCCAAATTTCTAGCTTTTTTATCATGAGTGTAAGTAGTTCTGGTGATAGTGGGCACCCATTATGCTCCCCCTTAACTGTGATCTCTATTTATTTTTGTCCATTGTAAATCATCAGCATACACCTGGAGAAGTTCTCTCTCATCTTTGTCTTCTTCAGCACTTCTCATGAAAAACTCAATTAACCATTTCAAAGTTTTTTTGTAGGTGAAAATGTACAATCCACCTTTACCTATTCAGCTCTTTTCTTCCGTGGTCATGAACTCTGCTAGTTTCTACCAACCCTATTCTGCCTTGATACTTTTATGAATTCTTTCTGATCTCCTTGCACTGCAGTGGCAGGATCTGGTCTGACCTTCATACTAATTCTTTAGTGAGTATCTCTATATCTGTGTTAATCAAGGAAATGGACTAATAGCATCTGACATCTGTCCTGTCACTATACACTTTTGGTAGTTATGATGCCCTGCCCATCTCATTATGTCTGAGATTGTACCTAATCTTGTATTCTGTTATACTCTTCACTCAGCATCTACCACATCTCTCCTTCACTTCACTTGTAGAAGTCTGTAGTGGAAATACATGCTGGCCTCCTGCTATTCTTGTCTTCTTTTTATAGCATCTGTAACCTCCTCATTACAAATACTTGTGTTTAACATTTATTCCATGTGTATCCCAGTTCTGTTTATTTTCCTCATGTTTTCAAAGTCCCACTTTTCTTTTCTTACCTTTTCTTGTTTTATAATCCCCCTGAAGCCTTCTTTGATTCCTTAATTTTCTTCTTCATTGATTCTTTATTCTTCCTCTTTCACTCTTGGTTTACATTTTTTTGCTAGTTGTTTTCCTTGCGATCTGTTTGCCACCCACCAGCGACTTTTTGAGTACTACTGCTTTGTTTCCATCAGTGCAGTGATTTTGATTTTTAGGTCCCATCTTACCTTTGTTTCTTTTATCTTCTTTTCTTTGACTTCTTCACCCTGCCATATTTCTTTCTGGAAACCCACCAATGATATTTATGTATGCTAATCTCCCCATCCGCCTTCTTTCATTCTTTCTTTCTCCGTCATTATTTTACCCCAGCTGCTGCCTTCACTCCACCCCGATGGTGCGTGCTCCTTCATCTCTTTCTTGTCTGTTCATTCTGCAATATGTTCACATTTTTCCAGTTCCTGCTGCTCTTCACCATTGTTAGCTCACCCATCAACATCCCATCCTTCCTTTGCTTATATTCCCATAGCAATGGTCACACACAGACCACACAGATATAGCAAACCTGCTAGTGGATAGGTTTGGTGAAAATTTCACTCCCTTATCCACTCCTAACTTACAACAAGCCCTCCCCCAAACTTCCTCCCCACCTTACATATCTGAAGAGCAGGTCTTTAATGCCCTATCCAAGGCAAAGAACACTGCATCTATGGGACCAGATGACATAACAGGCTGTCTTCTAAACAGGCTATAACATGAACTACCATTTATTTTATTTTCTGAACATTTGTTTACCAAGAAAGTCCGACTGGACACAGGTCCTTTTTCAGTGGTGGCCCCAGGAGAAAAGCTCCATGAGTAACAATAAATTGTAATGCAAAAATTACAAGTATCCTTTTCAATCATAGCCTAACCACAGGATTTGCTCCTGTGGAATGGAGAACAGCTACAGTTATTATCCTCCACAAAGGTGGCCTAGCAACAGACCTGGGGAAATACAGTGTGACCAGCCTAATATGTAAGGCCATGGAATGTATCATTATAGACCTCATAAATAAAGACATAAGTGACCTCCAAACCCTGGATCCTACCTAATTCAGCTTCATGAAGTGCTGATCCTGCCTGTTAAATCTGATGGATTTCTCTGAAAGTGTGATCAAGGCCACTGATGAGGACAAATCTGTGCATACAGCATACCTCAACATAGCAAAGGCTTTCATCATAATCCCACATTAAGGCATTACCGATAAACTTAGCAAACTGAATGTAAACCCCTTCTTTGTAAGATAGGTCACCAAATGGCTCACAAACCAGACACAAGCTATCAAAGTGGGTGACTTCACATCAACCAGCAGACCTGTTACCAGTGGGGCCTCCTACTTTTTGGTATATACTTCTCAGATGTTCAGGTCAAAACTAAAGGGTTTTGGCTGACCAGTTTTGCAGATGACTGCAAACTAAGTGCAATCATTGAATCCCCAAATGAAGCCAGTATGCTCCAGGATGGTCTCACACAGACCAACAACTGGTGTATTAGTCATGGTCTCAAACTGAATACAGATAAATGCATCATCATTCCCTTTGGCACAAACAATGTCCCTTGACTCTATCAAATCAATGCCAATACCCTAAGTACCCATGAAGTGGTAAGGGACCTGGGATCGCAGGTTGACCGCAACCTTAATTTTGACCACGATGTGTCTACCATTGTGAGGAAAGCTTTCCAAATATTTCACTGGGTTAGTAAAGGCATCACCTCAAGAGCAAAAGAAGTTATAAACCCCTGTACATGGCACTTACCCAGCCCATGGTTGAGTATATTGCCCCATTCAGTATGTACCGTACTAAGCATCTACAGCAATCAGAGAGACCTCAGAGGTTTCTAACAAAAAATATCAAGGGTGTCCAGTACGTGACTTTCACAGACTGACTAAAAATCTCTGTCACTATATTCCATATGTATAGACTTCTTAGGGGAGACCTATGCCTGGCCTACAGAGCAACCAAATACTCAACCGAATGAACTAACTGCATATTGTTAAATCAAACAGGTTTGGAGTGACCCATTTCAAGGACTTAAATATGGCCTGTGACTTAAATAGAAAATGCTGAAAGGACAGATTTATCTCCCAGCAACTGCCATGTCTTTGGAACAGTCTACCAACTCATCTGAAACAGTACACCTCTATGACATTGTTCAAGAGGAACCTGGATTAGTGGCTGAGGCACCATAAATTCTTACCAGGGATAGTGTCCACAGCCCTCCTGGACATAGGCAGTCATCACTAAATGCAATTTTGGGTACTGAATAGCACCTCTACGGTATTACATTGCGTTAAAATGGCTAGGCTTAAAATAACCTCCAGGTCTGTAGTCTAGTAATTTCCTATGATAATGATCCTATGAGCCTATGATTTGATATAAACCTTTCCTGTATTTCTATGTTCTAGTGAGGCATTAAATTTGACCCCAACAATTTCTGTGCCCTCCCTCTCATTTCAACTTATTGTTTGGATAAGTTACTGAAGACATCGATCTCATCCTTTTTAACCATGCATTCATTGCCAATTTTGGGTCCATATATTACCTGTGACCTTCCCTTGCCATATTAGCCATCTCCACTAAAATATTTTCAGGATCCTCTCTGTTATCACTTGTAGTTCTTTCTTGGATATTACAGCTACCCCTCTAAGTTTGTTGTCAAACTCCCATTTGGAGTATTTTGAACTTGAAATCTTCTCACCTTTTCCAACATTAACTTTTGTTACCTGGGGTAATATTATATCCCCCTTAACCTGCTGACCCTTATGTGCACCCTTTTACTCCTAGATGGGTTAGATTAACCTTATATGTTCCACATAATCAGAGTTTCCTTATCATCACCACTCTCCCTTAGTTTCTACTCCTCTTTTGCATCTATCAGGTGACCCCTCTCTACTGAGTGTCTGGTCTGAGCTGAACATTCCAATCCTGGGCTGCTGCCTAAGGTCTGATTTCCGCATGCATGGAATGTTTGGCACACTGCAGCTTGCAGCTGTCACTCTGGACTTTGGTTACCCTTCTGTATGCTTTCTGGTATCCAGTTTACAGTCCCTAATTCTTTAACAGAAACTAACCCAGAGGTAGTGTTCACATTTTTCATTTCTTTCAGTTATTCATAGCTGTCCCCTTACCCATCTAGGGTCCATAGCATGCACCTCCATTTACTTTCCATATCCTTTTAGTAGTCACCTAGAAGCTGTGCAATACATTCCAGTCATTCTTTATTCTGGATTTATCCATTTGAACCCCTCAGTCTTCTCGTATAAGTTGGACTTCAGAGTGCCTTTTCAGTTAACTCTAACCAACATGAACTGTAAATGAGGCAATAAAGACAGCTTATCTACTCAGCATAAACCACCTCCTTAGTTTGTTGATGTCCCTTTGTCTGATCCTTACATGCTATCCATTGGTAGGGTCTGCGTTTCAGATAGGTCTATATACTTCCTTTTGATTCATTCCTGTTTGTAAATGGTTGAGATGCATATTTCTCTTGAGTCTTTTTATCTGTTGCCCACTTATTTCATGTCTGGGATGCTGCTTATTTTTTTTTTTTTTGTTTTGCTTCATCCTTCTGGTCTCTCTTGCTTTCTAGTCACCTGTTGTACACATTAATGCTGTTGGTGATGCTTCTATTTAGTTTCCTTATTCTTTCTCTTATGTAGCAGTTAACTTAGGAGGATGTCTTTTGACCTGCAGGATGTACCATCCTTGTCATCTTTCCTCTCCCTCCCCCTATTTCCACCTTGGTTGCTTCTGTTCCCTGCACTTCTTTTACCATTGTATAACCTCCTAGCCCTTCTCCACCTCTCTCAGCCTGGTTCCTTGTTTCTGTTTTCATGAATCCTAGCTTGTTTAGTCATCTTTGTTCTTTGATCTGCTATCCTATCAGTACTCCCCTCTGCCTGTTCAACATGTGATACAGTCCTGTCTTGTTTTATTTTCCTGCATGTTGGCACACCCACTATAGATCCCAGAAATTACAGCCTGAAGAGCCGCAGCTGCAAGGCTATGGAATTTGTTGTAACAGACCCGATAATCTCTGATATAAAAATGGTGTAAGGCTTAACAAACACAGTTTGGCTTTGTAATGGATTTACCCTGTCTAATGAATCTGGTGATTTTTTTTCTTTAGGAACACAATGCAAGCCATTGACATTAGTCAGCTTTGTTCATACAGTATACCTTGACATTGCTAAGGCATTTTATACTATATCATACCACTTCCCAGCGTTGTCAGCAATCTGAATGTGTCTGAAATTGATTCCTATATATTTAAATGGATGGCTAATTGACTGAGGGACAGAAAATACACCATGAGGATAACAGGCATTTCCTCAGAAATTCATGCTGGAGACCCTACTATTCAGCTTCTGATCTCAAATGAAAAAAATGGAGAACTCTGGTTAACCAATTTTGCAGATGATTGTAAGCTGGGTGTTATAAATAGATCCTATTCTGTTACATAGACGCTACAAAGTGAACTTGCACATGTTAACAGCTGGTACTCTAAATACTTGCTAAACCTAAATGCTAAAAATGCAATGGTGTTGCAACTGAGAAACAAACCCTCCAGCAGGCTTTTAGTATAGAAACAACCCACTCCAAAATGAAGATGCTTTGATGGTAGGGATTTCCAAGCTTTAGCAACATAGTAGGATTAAAGGTTTTGGTCATAAAAACTGGAGGGTTTAAAGATGATGAGAATTTGTTTGCCATCAGGTCTGAGAGTTCTATTTGGGATGTGCAGGTTATGTAATTAAAACTGTGAAAATGTACAAAAGCACTTGCAAGGGCAGCCAGAAAGGATTTGAGCTAAATAAATTTTATTTTCCACAAAAGCAGCAACAAAAAATGATCCACACATAAAATGATCTATGCATAAATGCCTTAACTTGCTTAACGCGTTTTCATCCACACTAGAAGTTCATCAGATGTATGCATACCCCTTAATTATGGGTCTGTATTATAACAGCGAATGCTTAAAATAGTGAACGCTATATAATCGACCCTAAAATATTGAAATGGCAAAATGCTGAACACACGAAGCAGCAATTTTTTTCCCAGGAAAAAAAATCACTGCTCCATAAAAAAAAAATAAACAACAAAAAAATATGATTATGAGCTTTTAAGTACACCTGCTGCTTATTTTATACATATTTTATCCATTTCTACATTCTTGCACTTGTTTTTTATTAGATAAAAAGGAAGAATATGTTATTTAAAGGGTTTTTTTTAATAATTTGATGGGTTTATGGATTTATTATGAAATGAATGGGATTGGTTGGTTTTAACTGAAGTCATTATTTAAGGATAGGATAATTAAGGGGTATGCATATATCTGATGAAGTTCTAGTGTGGATGAAAACGCGGTGAACAAGTTAAGGTATTTATGTGCGGATCGTTTTATGTGTGGATCATCTTTTGTTGCTGCCTTTGTGGAAAATAAAATTTATTTACCTTAAATCCTTTTTGGCTGCCCTCGCAAGTGCATTTGTACATTTTCACAGTTTTGGCTGCATTCGGCACTTGGTTATCTCTACATTTTGTTGGTTTAGGTTATGTAATTAACTGATGGCTGGACAGCCTAAAAGTTTATAGATAATATTATGTACAGTTATGAGCTGGAGATGTGAGGGAAAGTTGGGAAGTTCAAGCCAGTTGATGGAATGCAGACCTTTACAGTGACGTGATGAGCACCTAGGACTCAATGTGAATTTTGCGACTTTGTTGTACCAGCTTTCATAGTTAGCTTTTAAAGAAGCTTGTAAGTGGTTAAAAATTGAGACTCCCTAAAGTAGTGATGGTAGGAAGTATGATTTGGCTAATGTAATTTTAGTAGGAGTATTCAGAAAGTGTTTGTTCCTATATTATAAGCCGAGTTTCTAGCATGCTTTCTTGATGCTACTTTGTATATGTAGGTCAAACTTAAGTTTGCTATCGATATTTGTACCTAGTAATTTAATATGGGGAACTCTTTCAATTTTACTGTTGTTTAAGGAAAAAATTTCAAATACTGTTTTGTCAGGGGTGAGTGAGTTAGGAGTGAAGAGGAAGAGCTTAGATTTGTTTTTGTTAAGTACGAGTTGAGCTCTAGTGAGGCAAGTTTCCACAGAGGTGAAAGCTTCCTGCGTAATTTGTTGTGAAAAGTTCCCTATACAAAATTACCACTGTAACAGGTACAAGCAGGCAAAATCTGAGGGTAATGCTACTCAGTGCTAGAAGTGTAAACCTCAAAATGCACTCACTCGAAGCACACCTTAAAATGGAGAACATCGACATCTGTGCAGTGACAGAGACCTGGTTCAAGGCTCCAGAGAGCACCCCTGCATTACCAGGCTATAATTCATACCACACCTTTCGGCCACCTATCCTGGACCAAAACACTAACGATGGAGGTGTGTCCATATTCATTAAGGATATCCACACTTCCAGGCTAGTTGCTCAGCATAATGCATCTGAGATTATCCAAGTGCAACTAACTCTGGGCAAGACCGCAATCCAAATTGTAGCTTGCTATTGATCCCCCACCATGCCCCAGCATTCCCATTCTGCATTTCTTGATATACTAGAAAATATTAGGGTACAACCTAACACCCTAATAATGGGTGATTTCAACTACGCCACCATTAACTGGGAAAACTACTCATGTATCAACTCTTTTGCTCAACGTTTTCTGGAATTCATAAATTCCAACACCTTGGATCAACTTATCCACACCCCCACCAGGGGCAGCAATATCCTAGACCTGGTCATTATCAACATGGGTGACCAGTTCCACACCAGAGGTCAATTCCTTGTTGGTCAGATCCGACCACAAGCTAATCACCCTAGACATGCACATCCCACCCCCACCCCCCCATTAGGGAAACCACCGTAAAAGATTTCTCCAAAGCCAACTTCACGCTTCTTAAGACAGAGGTGGCAAGCTTCACAACACCCATGCAGATGAACAATAGAGGTACGACTGCTGAATCCTACACAAATTCTCCTTATAAGCACTTACACAAGTGCAAGTATCATGCTATCCCTAACAGAACCAAGATGCTATCCTCCAAATAAAGGAAGCCAATCTGGTGGTCCCCTGACATAAACAAACTCTACAACAGACGTAAGAAACTGCTGCAAAAAAGAGTAAAATCCCATGATTGGAGGAACTCTCTGGTCAGCCTCAGTAAGAAGCTGCGATCCCTCATAAAATCCTCCAAAGCTAGTTACAAAAACAAAATTGCCACTGTTTCTAAAGACAGCCACAAAGCATTCTACATCTATGTCAAGAATCTCAATGGCAACACTCAGATCTGCTTTGAGTTACAGCACAATAGCACTAAATATATAGAACCAACTAATATAGCCAACATCCTGGCAGATAGATTCAGTGCTAACTTTATCCCCCTCTCACCCCTAAAGGGCCCATCTCTATACTGGAAGAATGCAAAGTTCCTGTAATCATGGTTGGTCAGTTAAAAAACACACTCTTCAAAGCCAAGAACACAGCATCCACGGGATCTGACAACATCCCAGGCTGCGTTCTACATGAACTACAGAATGAACTGGCACCCCACCTAAGTACCTTGTTCAATCATAGCCTCAGCTCAGGCTTTGTGCCCACTGAATGGCACACAGTGATGGTTATCCCACTCCACAAATGGGGCTCCACCATGGACCCTGGGAACTACCTCCCCATTAGCCTGACGAGCCTGGTCTGCAAGGCCATGGAACGTATCATTATGGAACTTATAAACAAAGACATTGGTAATCTCCAAACTCTGGACCCCACCCAGTTCAGGTTTGAAAAAGTCAGATCATGTCTCCTAAACCTGATAGACTTCTTTGAAGCAGTCACCAAAGCCGTAGATGAGGATAATGTGGTTCACACAGACTATCTAGATCTCGCCAAGGTTTTCAACACCATCCCCCACTCTGAAATTATAGATAAAATCACTAAACTAGGTATAAATCCCTATGTCACAAGATGGGTTGCCAACTGGCTCACTGACAGAACCCACACTGTGAAAGTAGCAGACTCCAAATCCAACTTCAGACCTGTGACAAGAGGAGTACCACAGGGTTCAGTCCTGGGTCCTCTCCTGTTTGATATCTACTTCTCTGAAGTACAGGCTAACACAGGTTTTTGGCTAATGAAGTTTGCAGATGACTGTGAACTAGGAGCCATAATCAAAACTCCTAACAATGTGGACATCCTACAAAAGGGCGTCACTGAGACAGATGCCTGGTGGCAAAGCCATGGCCTCAAGCTCAGTGCCAAAAAGTGCATTGTCATCCCTTTTGGTAAAAACTCTGTACCCATGAACTACCACATAGGCAGTAGTCTACTTAATACCAAAAGTGTGATAAGAAACCTTGGGACACAGGTGGACAGTAGTCTCTCCTTTGATAATCACATTGCCACAGTAGTTAGGAAATCCTTCTATGTGGCATACCTCATCACAAAAGGTTTCTCATCCAGGAAAAAAGAGGTAACTGTTCCCCTCTACTTATCACTCATTAGACCCATTATAGAGTACAATGCCCCTTTTGGTATGTACCTTACAAGACATCTACAACAACTGGAAAGGCAGCAGAAATACCTCACAAAGAGGATTACTGGCCTGAAACAGATGCCCTACCCAGACCGTTTCAAAAACCTCCAGCTTTACTTCGTAGTATATCGCCTACTCAGAGGCAATCTCTGCCTAACATACAAAGCTATGTCAAACCCAGAGCTATTGGACATGCTCCACTTAAAGAAATCCCAATCCCTATGAGCTACGTGCTTTAGGGACCTAAACCTTGTCACCACAATAAACAGAACATGTTGGAGGGATAGATTCCAGTCCCAGAGACTTCTCATACTCTGGAACAAACTACCTATCTATATCAAACAAAGCTCCTCATTAGCACTCTTCAAGAAAAATCTTGATGATTGGATGGGAAGTAGGAAATTCACCCCAGGGATCACTTCTGTGGCTCTGCTCAACAGTGGCACAGGAAAATAATTTTCTTGGGTGGCAGAAGCCGGGGTACCTTTTTGGCTAGGCTTATATAGGCCCTAGGGCCAATAGCCTAGTACCTGCCTATGAACCTATGAACCTATAAGTGTGTTAGAGTGGTAGAGGAGCTGATGATTTTGGAGTTATCTGCATTGAAGATAAGAGTACCTTGTCCAGAGGCTGTATTCAAGATATTGATATATATGTTAAAGAGTAAAGGTCCAAGTATAGATCCTTATGGGACACCTATTGTATTAGGAAGGAATGGTGAAGGAGTGCCTTGCCATTATACTTATTGCTGTCTACTAGTGAGGTAGACGTAGAACCATTTAATAGAGTGGGATGATAAGCCAAGGTTGGATATTTAGTGAGAAGTCCAGAGTGAGAGACCATATCAAAAGCTTTAGAGAGGTCTGGAAATAAAGCTAATATCGGTTTACCAGAGTCTCTTGCTTCATTAACAGTATCAGTGAAAGATAATAGGGCTATAGATGTACTATGAGTTGGTCAGAAACCATGTTTGGCATTGGAGTTCAGATTATTATGCTGGAGATTTTGAAGTAGTTGATGATGAATACATTTTTCAAGAATTGTAGAGAGGGGTTACAGTATAGTTATAGGTTGGAAATTTGTTACTTCAGCCGAATTGCCGCCTTTATGCAGTGGGATAATATAGGATATTTTCCATTGGTCTAGAACATGAGATTCAGCTGTGGATCTGTAAATAAGAATATTGACTGGATAGGCTATGGCATGAGTAGTAAGTTTTAGATATTCTGGGGGGAGATTATCAATAGATTTTGAACAGGGTTTAAGCCTCAATACTAGTTTTTTATAAGAGATGTGGGAGTAGTTTGAAAGGAAAAAGGGGAGGGGTTGGAAGAGGATGGATGAGATGACTGGCAATCATGTATGTTTGGTGGAGTCCTAGGGGGATATGGTTGAGGGGAAGGGGGAAGCAGAAGAGTTAGGGAAATCTATTTGTGATTGAGGGGATGAGTAGCAAGGCTTAGGGATGAGTTTAGTTATACAGTCAGTTAAGTAATTATTAATGTTGATGTTGTTTGTAATGTGGTGTTGTCATGATAGGGTCTAGGATTCTTTCTAGGTCCAGGGTTAAGGAAGGAAGAGACAGATGATCAGAATTTTTTAGGGTTATGTTTGTATCTGTTTTGAGAAGTAGTTTAGTATAGCTTTTTGTCATTAATGATTTGTTTTTAAGTTACAAAGTTGTCTAAACAGTTGTAAGTCATTGCCATTTTTGTTCTTATTCCATAAGCTCCATGAATGATCTCTTTCTTTCATAAGGAGTTTGCAGGATTTGGTCAATCGAGGGGTAGTATTATGTTTTACATGTATTGTATACAGTGGGGCAAGTGATTTTAGTATGCTTAGCAACAGTGTGTTGAAGTGCCTGACAGCTTCATTAATGGGAATAACTTTTAGGGTAGGCCAATTTATAGTGTTCAATGTTTGAAAAAAAATATTCTGGGTAAATTTTGTAAGGTTACAAATGAACATAAGTTTATGATCTTTATTTACTTATATGAGAGCCCTATTTGTATAAGCTGTGTGATGGTCACTTGAAGAATCTGAGAGTATACCAGATGAGTAGTAGTTAAAAGAGTTATAGACTAACATCCAATCCAAGATGGATAGGTGAGCATTATTGTTACCGTATCTTGTTGAGGAATGTGTAAGGTGAGTGAAACCAAAGAGATTTGCGCTGTTGGTAGGGTTGCTTGAGAAGAGGCACCGTCAGTCTATGTTAACAGCATCTAATATGACAGTTTCATTATAGAGACAGTCTAAACCCAAACTAATATTTCCTCAAGAAAAAGAATGTTGTGTCCTTGTGGGATGTATGTAAATAAAGCATATATTTTAGGAGGCACTTAGTTTAAGAATGGAGATAAGAATGTCTGCATTTGAAAATTTTGGAATTGTGTCTGAAAAGAGGGTAACTGTATAGGTATTTGGAAAATAGTGCTAATCCACCTCCTTTCTTATGTATTCTATTGAGTCTAATTATTTTTTAGCCTAAAAGGAAGATTTCAGTATCTTTTATTCTAGGGGTTAGCCTGGTTTCTGTGGCAGCTAAGAAATCATATTTGTAGTGGTTAATCCAGGTGTGTAAATTGGAGATTTTATTTCTTATGCTCCTGAAGCTGATGGTTATTATCTCTAGCATTTTTGATTGTTGTTTGAAGATGATGGTGTATGTGGAACCTGGGTTTGGGTGTATGTCTCAATGCTGAGTAATAACCAAATATTTTGGGGAGGTCTTTGAGATTTAATCACTTTTAATTTTCCTTTAGTATGGAATTTGATTATTTTAGGTTTAAAGTAGTGGATTAAGGAAATGGGAAGTAAGCTAGGAGAGATTTGGAGTAGCTAGGGGAAATGTGTGCATTATTGTGCAATTTAAAAACTGAACAAATAAGATTTGTTTACATTTTATGTGATTCACCATTATGTAGCTTGCAGCCAAAACAGTTTGTAAGACTGCATAATGTTAGCATAATCATTTAGTATCTAATATAAAAACTTCCACTCAGATGTAAGTGAAACAAAAAAGAAGAACATGTCAATCTAACTGCAGGAATGGCCAGCCAAATTTAAAGCAGGAGCAAATGAGCACAGATGAAGACCAACAGGACTTTGATCCCAATCCACTAGGCACGTCTATTTCTGTGGAAAACTACATACGTCAGAATGAGTCATGAGGTCACTAGGCAGGACTACTAACTGATTCATAGGTGGGCAAACAAAACAGGGGCAAGAAGATTGGAAAATGGGTGGCTGAGTGACTTCACTCTTTTCTTGTTATATAATGAGGTGTTCATACCTGATGAGCACAGATAAATAAAACATATGTTACAGGGGGCAGACTCAGCTTCCACAGGAGTTAATGTTGTGAACTGGACACATGGCAAGGTTAGTAATAGGGGAATGCCTGGACATAGACATATTTTATAAGCTAAGATGGGGGCAGTAAGAGTGTTTAACAGAAGATCAAAATTTAAAGAACAAGTGAGAAGGAAAGGAAAGGAAAAGTTAATCAATTAGACTGGCTGTATAAACATAAGTCTTGGAAGATAGGGAATATTTATTGTACAAATAAGAATGTAAAGGCATATGATCATCAGTTCAGATATACTACAAAAGATCTCTTCTCACAATGAAACCAATCACTATGCTGGAAGATAGGGAATATTTATTGTACAAATAAGAATGTAAAGGAATATGATCATCAGTTCAGATATACTACAAAAGATCTCTTCTCACAATGAAACCAATCACTATGCTGGAAGATAGGGAATATTTATTGTACAAATAAGAATGTAAAGGAATATGATCATCAGTTCAGATATACTACAAAAGATCTCTTCTCACAATGAAACCAATCACTATGCTGCATAGAGGCAGGCCGCAGCAGGCAAGGTTGATAAGCTGTGGAGTCCTGTTTGTCCTGCATACCTATGTACATTTCTAGGTGTCAGAATACACATGCCTGCTGTACATGGTCCTGAATACAGGCAGTACTGGGAAACACACCATGTATATGGTTGCTTCCCAATAGCTGAGTACATGACCCGATGTATGCATATACGGCAAATACTGGATACAGTACTTCTTGCATGCAGGACATAGTACAATGTGCATTGAGAAGTGGCTGTAGACGAAGCCATGGTCAACTTCTGTGGACATTTAACATTTAGACAGTTTATGCCTGGTAAGCCTGAGAGGTATGGCATTAAGGTGTGGCTGTTGGCAGACTCTCACACTGGGTATGTACATGAATTCCAGGTATACACTGGAAAAGCAGAGCAGAATACAGAGGTCAGACTAGCACACCAAGTTGTGGTTGACTTAACTAAAGGACTGATTGGCAAGAAGCATCACATTTACTTTGATAACTTCTTTACCTCTGTCCTGCTGGCTCAGCAATTGCTGCAAGATGGTTAATACTGTTGTGGAACAATGTGCACCAATAGGTCAGGATGGCATCTAACATTCAACAGACTAAAAGACTGGTAAATCACCTAGAGGGTACTACAAGCAGTTGCAGAGTGGACTACTGCTGGCTACTGAATGCAAGGATAACAACCCAGTATTTCTCCTGTCAACTAACAGTAACTCAACCTTGTCCATCTCCAGCACATGCAGGAGAAAGTGTGATGGAACAAAGGCGTCAGTGCCATGTTCACCAGTTGTCAACAAATACAACACTTACATAAATGGGGTGGACCAAGCAGATCAGCACAGGACATAGTATCTAACTGCCAGAAAACTCTCGCTCTAGTTCTTAAGGGATCTGGCCATAGTCAACGCTTTCATTCTGTTTAGTGAAAGTAGCAGCCACCATTAACTGTCATGCTCTGTATGTGCTATTCCAGCAACACAGTTACAGTTTTGAAGGAACCTAGGCTTGCATCTCCTTGCAAGTTACAAGATGAGGAAAAGATACACTGAGATTACTGTCCCAGAGGCCGTGAGCTGATTTGAGCATGGCTCACACTTTCCAGTGAAATGGCAGAAATCAAGATGCAAAAACAAACAAGGATAAATATGTTGAACCATCATGGGGATGCCTGACTTGCAAGATCAACCTATGTGTTGAATGCTTCTGTGAGATCCACAGCCATAAAGGTCTTGTGGGTTGCTGACAGCAGGAAAGACACAGTAAACAATGTACAAGCGAAATCAAGATGAGCAGTCGTATGGCACTGGAGAACTTGGAGATTCTTGAGCAATGGTGCTGAATACTGGTCATGTCACTGGGTGTCACATCTAAACACCATGACTCTTAGGATAATCCTAGATGGCAATGGGGAACATGGAGACTCTTCAGCTCAGTCCCATTGTGCTGCTTTCCTGGATATGCATGGTTTCAAGGGTGTAACTGTGATTTATTTATTTATTTACATTTGTTTACCGGGAAATTCCGACTGGACGCAGGTCCTTTTTCAGCAGATGCCCAGGGAGAAAACCTCCACATCATGTACATGATAGAGATACAAAGTTGCAGCAATAGTAAACAACATTACAGGTTGTTGGCTTTAATACAATAATAAGATATTGATTATTCACAGTATATACAGAAAATGTTGCAAGTTAAGATAGTTTCTTGTCATTTATAATATTAGTAACAAAGTTGTCAGACAAGATGTTAAAGTATGTAAAGACAACTAGCTATTTCTGACTATGGTTAGTAGTGGCGGTATTATAGTTGGATTAAGATTCTAGGTGGGGGGGTAAGGGTGGGGGTGTTAGTCTGGATTAGAACAAGGACAAAGCCAGTGCAAATTTAAGTGGAATTTGAGCACAGTCTTGAAAAAGCTGCTGAAAGGTAGAGTAGTTATAAAGGGTGAAAGATTGTTCCAAAGTTTAGATATGGTACATGAAAATATGGCTTCTCCTGCTGAGTTTTTGGGTTTGATAACAGTGAGTTGATTTTTGTTGCTTGATCTTAGGGGCCTAGTGGGGTGATAAGGTTGGAGAAGGGTTTGAAGGGAAGGGATGTTAAGGGGGTGGTTAATAAGTTTATGAGCGAGGGTGAGTTGATTAAAGTGAAGGAGTTGTGGGAGTTCTAGCTACTTTAGTTCTTTAAGGGATATACAATGATGGTTGCGGTAGGAGGTTCCAGTGTCTGTCTCAGGTTGTTAAGTATTGGGGATGCATAGGATAGGGTGGAGATTAGCTGGGAATTGGCTATGGAGATTCTAGCTGCCTTGGTTATGAATTGGCAGCCTCAATATAATGCACCAAGTTTCTTGTGAACTTTTTTTATTGTGAGAGATATGTGGGTGTCAAATCTAAGTTTGATGTCTATTTCCACACCAAGTAATTTTGTGTGTTCTGATGGAGAGATGATGGTATTCTCTTTGGCAAGAATGTTGAAGTGTGGGGTGTTTTGGGTGGCTTTGGAAGGTTGGAACAGGAGACGTTTTGTCTTACTTGGGTTGAGTAGGAGCTGAGCACTGGATAGCCAGCTTTCTACAGAAGAGAATGATTTGTTGTAGTTTTGGTAGAGTGGTGACAGAGCAGATGAGAGTGGAGTCATCTGCATACTATATAAGAGATACTTGTGTGGTGGCAGTATGTAGGTTGTTAGTGAAAAGTGAGAATAGCAGAGGGCCAAGGATAGACCCTTGGGGAACTCCGAGAGTAACTGGGAGGTGAGGTGATGTGTTATTGTCCCAGATTACTGATTGCTGGTGTCTGTGTAGATAGCTGTGGAACCAGTGACAGGCTGGTTGTGAGAAGGAGAGGTTCGGGAGAGTAGAGAGTAGTAGCTCATGAAATACCATGTCAAACGCCTTTGAGAGATCTAGAAATATGGCAGTAGAGAAGAGGCCATTGTTTTTGTGATGAAGTATAGTGTTACTGAAGGAGAGCAAAGCAGAGATAGTGCTGTGATATGGCCTGAAATCATGTTGGGTTTTGGAGAGGAGATTATTAGCTAGGAGATAGTTTGGAGACTTGGGTGTTGATACATTTTTTTAAGTATCTTGGAGAGAGGGGAGAGGATAGCAATGGGGCGGTAACTGGAGAGGTCAGTGGAGGGGGTGCATTTGTGGAAGGGAATGACGTGTGATATTTTACATATTGAGGGAACATAGCCTTCTGTTATGGAATGGTTGATTATAATTGAAATTAGGTAGGCTAGTGTATCAGATGAAATTTTCTAGTATTCAGAGGGGATGTTGTCAGCTGCGAGTTTGGTGATGCCTTCTATCCCTTCCGGAAAGGCCACCTGCAAAAATAAATAATCTTGGTACATCTTTTTCTTTTGTGATGTGCTCTTTCTGTCTGTGGCTCTCCTGTCACTCTCTCTCACCTCTGGTTCAGTAAATGTATGCAGGTCAGGGCAAGAAAGATTACATTACTTACCGCCTTGATTCCTTATCTCCACTGCTGAATGGACACATGTCAGGGGAAAAGGCAGAGGTAAGGCAGACTGCTGGCATTGAAGGAAGTCATGATACAGTGTCGGTATCAGCAGTCTGAGTGGGTGGCCAGCACAGGTATGGGATACATCAGATGCCCTCAAAGCCATGGAAGTCCCATGCCTGTCCTGGATTCATTAGTGGAGTGGCAGTCTTTAGCCTGCTTTTTTCTCTTTACATTTGCCCTTCCTGTAGCCCTTTGTAAGTATCCATTCATCAGTATGTCAGCTACGGCAAGAATGTGTATGTTTACAGTGATATGTGCCTACTGCCAATCTGATAGTATGTATGAGTTGCTGTTTTCCTTATTGTTAGGTATGTATCTCTGCATCATCTTTGCAAATAATGAACCTTAGCAAAAGAATACTGACTATGTAGATAGCAGTGAAGATTCAAGCAGGCAAACAAGTTAACGCAAATCCTTCAAACATCATCAGTAACTGACTTGCATTTCTTCCCTGTGCAGGTACTTCTACCTTGTGACAGTGACGTGGCTTCAAGAACAGGGCAACAACAATGAGAGTGTGGCTGTGTTGTCATTCCTACATTCACTGGGCTGCCATTCATGCCTCCAGAAATAACAAATACTACAACTTGAGCCTCTCCATATCTAGCATGAATGTACATTGGATTGCAAGATGAGCTATGCATTGGGATGGACTCCTGTAGTTGTTGGAAGAGAAGTGTTCCATCTACCCTATGCCTGACATTCTTGTCTTGCTCATTGTAGGGAATGATGTCATCACTCATCCACTTGGAGAGCTGACGTTTCCAATCAAGGAGATTTTTGAATGCATGCAGTGAAGGATTTTGTGCGGTCTGACATAATTCCGCACCAGAACTGGAGACATGCAAACAGCCAACAGGCAGCACACAAGGCCAGATGGTTACAGAATGGGTTTATGCTTGGCTTGATGCAGTGGATCAACAATCAGCCATAACAGTATCACTGCAGAAGATGATCACCTTTTTAGAAATGATGGAGTTCACCTAAATGAAGATGGCATTGACCTGTTCTTGACTGATCTGCACAATGGCATGATGGCAGCAATGCATGATGTACTGGCAACATGCACCTAGTAACAAAAGATGGAAAACAACCATGACCAAGTAGAACCACTATGCTAAGTAATAGTCTACTACATTTCATGAAAACCTTTTTCACTACTTACAGCACAGTAAAAGAACTGTAATTGTAACTTTGCTAGGGAACATGTCAACATGCTATTACCTCATTTTGAAGACAATATTAATACTTACAACAAGGTAAAAGAAATGTGCAGCTATCACCGTTTGTTTAGGACTTGGTTTATAAAAATGATGACTTTTTTCATATTTTGGTAAATAACTTTGCTAGGAAAGATGTCAATGTGCTAACTAATACCTCATTTTGAAGATAGTATTAGTCCTTACAACATGGCAAAAGAATTGTGTCTGTATGCTGTATACATGCACAAATAGCACAGTTTGTTTAGTCATGTAAGATTATGAAAATTATACATGTGCCATATTTCTCGTTATTATGCCCATATCTTTGCAAATAAGGATGGTGACAACACGCATGATGCATCGTTTTGAATCTGGCATTGAGCCACATAAACTGTACACTGATGTGTAGACTCCGTCTGTTATAGGTGATGAGATATTACGCTTTGTTTAATTATCAATTATTATAAATATAATATTAATCATATTTATGTGAATATCTTAGTACAGGAGCATCACAAAATAATGGTTAAGGTATCATTTTCAAGCTGACATTCATACAAATAAATTAATTACAGATTGCATGGGTCTACATAGTACATTCACCAAGATTTTGCGATTTGTTTTACCAAAAAGGTAAAACATATACATACTATCAGAATTTCTTGGCAAATATTTAATAATGACTTAGATACACACTACCTCCATTTACATTGTTGGAAAGGTCAGTGTCTGCTGAACAACTTTTGCATTTACATTTTTAGTGTAGCTTTTATAGTTAAAGAGTTATGAACATCTGTTTTCTGTATAGTATTACAAATGGATTTTCTGAAAATGAGCTCAGGCTGTATTGTTGTTCCTATGGTGGAATTAAGCAGGCAGCTTTTTCTGAGCTGCTCCGGAGTGAATCAGTTAACAGACACATATTCACCCCTACAAGATCTAATACATATAACAATGTATGACCAAAAATAGCACAAAAAGGTTTGCAAAATAAAAATAGTCTTTCCTGCAATACCCCCTCCCTCATCCCTATATATACCAAATGCAAAGTAAACAATAATTTGGAAAAAAGGGGAAAGGTTGAAAAGAAATGTAAAACTCTCGATCTCTCTGTTTCCCAAATGTAAAACAAGACTTGGTACACTGATGTTTCCTTCATTTTACATAGAGTAATGATGATTTCACTGCTACAACATTATGAACATTGATTAAGCAGTATTCAATCAACAGTATGTTTCTCCTTCAGTCCTTTCATATCTGGGAAGAGAAAAAGAATGGGTTTTGAACTAATACGGGGAGAGATTAATGTGACACTGGACCAAGCCAGAAACAAATTATTTAGAAAGAGGGGAGAGCAATATAAAAAAACACAGGATACTGGAAACAAAATATGGGGATAGGGGATGGGCAGATACTTGGGGGAAAGGAACTGCAGATGCAAATGTTTAACATTCACAAGGAGTTGCCTATCCCAACAAACTAGAGTGATTTCTTGTAAGCTGGAAAATGGAGAAATAATCCATTTATAGATCATCTTTAGGTCAGGGCAAAAGTGGTGGGAAAGGAAGTTTAGGCAGGAATGGGTTATAAATGGAATGAAGAAACAGGCAAAAATAAAAGAGGAAATCAGGGGTTAAAAGAGGAGCTTAGGCAGGGATGGTGGGACAGAGTGAAGGAGATGTAACAGAATGATGGATCACAGTTTTATAGGAGTAGACAAGATTAGGTAAGGTCTACTTTTTACGAGCATCCACTAAGGGTCGAGAAGGTTCACAGGGAGAAGAGACAGGAATGGAAGAGGTAAATGATGAAGAACTATAAGAGAAATCAAAACCATGGTTACTTCAGTTGTACAGTATAAGATAGAACTACAGAGAATACAGGAGTCTTTGATAGCTCTTTTTATGGCCTCAAGGTAATAACATGGTCAAACAGCTGTTTTCCCAGCCTTTAGTTGAATGAAGTGTGGACAGGTTTAAACATGTCAGTTTCTATTCTTTGCTTTGAAAATGCCTGATCACTGCTATATAGGAAGTTTCCATCAGTGCAGTTTATATTGTTGTGCTGACATCAAGCACAAGCATTCTACTCAGTGAGATGAAATTACGGCCAGCTGGTTTTGTCTTATTGAACTGAGGCTCTACAAAACATAGGTGAAGTGATAATACTTGGTATAGAATAGTTATTTAGTTATTTATTCATGTTTGGATATATGTACATATTTATTTATACTTTTTAACGATGTTAAGCACAGTAGTCTTAGATTATTTTAGGGAAGATCCAGTGATATTGGCTAGTGGTAATCCTGCCAGGATACCACATAACTTCTTATTCTGAGAGTAGGAAGATACACTAGTCTGATAAACCTGTGATTAATGCTTGACACAAAAGGAGGAATTGTCAGGGTGGAGCTTAATAAGGATGACTTGGGTGACATTGTTATTCAAACTCATCCATGTGAAGTAACCCACTGAAATCCAGATGTCTGGTTATGGAACTAAATAGTGGAGGAAGACAAGGAAGGTGTATTTACTCTTGTTATATCATCTCCACCTAAAGAAACAAAGGAAGTCAACAACGCAGCAATGGATATGAGGCATCATGTTACATGGGCCTGAGAGAAGATTCTGCGCCTAACATTAGAAATCCATTAAGCTGGAAGTATGTGGATGTTGAGAAAAAAAGTCTGTGGTTGATCATCTCCCAATTAATACAAGAAATTTACAATAGATGTAAAACAAAAGAGAAAACATGCCAGTTTGAGCAACTTTTTGGAAGTCAGTTCTGTCTCTTAGGATTGGAGAACAATAAACTATGGCACTAACTCACTTGAAATCATAACCTGTTTTTGATTTATTTTTTGAAGTGTATAAAATGCTTGAGTACTTTCTAAATCAATTGATCACATGTTTAAAATAAGGAACGAACAGCTGGGGAAATAGTATGACTTCAAAAGAGAGTTTTCTAGTTAAGGACGGATGTTCTTACTGATAAAAATAAAAGTTCACTTTTGTGGCATCTTTAAGTGTTTACAGGACATCACAAGGACTGTTAATGCCATGGGGATGAAGAGTTTGGAACAAGCAGTGGACTTCAAAGAGGGGGATGGAATGGACAGGGCACTGTCAAAATGTGCTGTACATTAGCAACTGCAGAAATCATGTACATTATTTTACCCACCTTAAAGCATTTATTTTCTTTCTTTTTTTTTGTTCAATGTGTAGATTTTTGAGCTGGTCAACTTACCTATTTTAGACACTACTTGAGCATAGAAGAGTAATTTAGAATTTCATAAGAGTGGAGCAGTATTGTGATAGGAAACTGGTAGCATGCATAACATGAAACTGGTAGCATGCATAACATATCAAGATGGGGGAGGGTGTGGTGGGTGGGGGAGGCCATGGTGGTGCAGTGGTTAGCATTGTCACCTCATGGCAAGAGGTTCTTCTGGTTTGATTGTCAGCTTGGGTGCCTTCTGTGCAGAGTCTGGATGTCCTCCCTGCAGTTGTGTGGGTTTCCTTTGAGTGCTCAGGTTTCCTCCCACTCTCCAAAGAGATGCAGTAGGTGGATTGAACACTCCAAATTGGCTGAGGTGTGAGTGAGTGGTACGGCTGAACTACAGTGGGAGGGCTAGACATCTGGCAGTGTAAACCATGGCTCAATATGATTGTCACTGTTGAAGTGGCACCCTGACCCCATGTGCAAAATGGGAAAAGGGATTGAGGATGGATGGATGGGTGGACTAAGGTACAACATACCAAGATTACAGTATGGTATAACAAAGTATGTACAACATAGAATATTATATTATATATATAATATTTACAAATATTTTATGTTAATAAATATGGACATTCATGACACAACTTACAATCAGCACAAACTATACACTATGTTTAGTAGTTCCATGGGAATTGGCATTCCAACTGGACAGCAAGTAAGGATATTTGTATGATAGCAACAGAGATTATTTAGCCTATCATTAGCCAGTGGCTCAAAACTATGAGTATTCAGTCTGTCTCCTTATATAAAAAACAACAACAACTAACAGTTTATTCAATTTATTTAATTTATTCAAATTGCAAACTTAAAAATCACTGAGCGCTTTCATCTTAGTGTACATACAAAGACTTCATCAGAGTAAAGTACTGCCATAGTGTTTGTACTTAAATACTTAAAATCAACCATTCGCATGTCATGACTTCCAGATTAAAAAATGATGATGTAACCATATAATTTAAAGCGACAAGGTTTCACATGAACAATAAAAGTATCTATTAAATATTGGTTTGTTTAAAAATATTAAATGTATTTAGTTAAAGAAAATATATAATTCACAAGTAAAAAATGCGGCCAGCTAAAAATATAAATATAATACACAGAAGTTGAATACACTGAATGTTCCCACTATCAAGCAATAAGAGCCCTTTTCTTTAAAACACAAGCCAATGATAGGGTATCATAAATACGAGGGGAAGCCAAGGCATTTAACCTCACTTGCCATGTTAATTCTTTGTACTCAAGAAGTAATTCCAAATCTCCTTTTGAAATTTTCAACAACTACTCAACCTATTATAAGAAATACAAATTGCTTAAAATGAAGGCACCCACTACTATGTCGGAACAATGCATTGGTGGCCATCTTTTTCCTGATATCATACACGCTCAAGAATCTTTTCTCTGAGCTTCCTGTTCATCTTCTCCACATAAAAACAGTTGCATGAACTACACATAGCAAAGTATACGACATGTGAAGTGTTGTGGTTACATCTCCCAGGACATGGGATGATTCTTTCAAAATTAGTAACTGCAACATAGGGTCCCTCGTGTATAAATCTACACACTTTGCAGAACTCATGTTTTCTCATAATACCCTGCTTAAACATAAATTTTCTGCTACCAACATCTATCCCCAAAGGCGACTTAACATTCCTCCCTTTACTATTCACAGCAACAGGGTCATTCCCAATACTCTTTTAATTCATCTGGGGAAATTATGTCCCAGTTAAACATTATGGTACTGACATACTGAAAATCATCATTGCTGAATGAAACAGTAAAAATAGGAACAGAAACATCAAATTTATAATTCCTGTTTCTTCCAATACTATTTCCATCCATAAATTGCTCACCCTGTAATTTGATCTTGAGAATGTATGCAAAGGTCTCATTCCACAACCTCAAAATGTCCTTTTTCATTTTTGTGAGTAACTGAGTAGGATACCCTCTTACTATAAACATACATATAAGCTGATGAACCTCATTCATAAATGCATTTTCATCTAATGTCAACTTTAACAATCCCACCATTTGACCTTTAACTGACCTTTAACCATATATCTTTTTGGTGAGGTGGGTGACAACTGTTAAAATGAAGGTAAGAGTTAGAGAAAGTATCTCAGAAAGAATTCTATGTATGGGTGCTATATTTCAACTGTCTTTAGGAAAAGTAAACTTTTTAAACTCTTACTTTCATTTTAACAGTTGTCACCCACCTCACCAAAAAGACCTGTGGTTAAAGGTTAAATGGTGAGATTGTTGAGATTGATATTGCATGAAAATACATTTATAAATGAGGCTCATCAGCTTATATCTATGTTTATAGTAAGAGGGTATGCTATTCAGTTACTTATGAAAGTGAAAGAGGAGGATTTGAGGTTGCGGAATGAATGCTTTACACCCATTCTCAAGATTAAGTTGCAGGGTGAGCAATTTACGGGTAGAAATAGTATTGGAAGAAACTTGAATTCTAAATGTGATGTTTCTGTTCCTATTTTTTACTGTTTCATTCAGCACTGATGTTTTCCAGTACGTCAGTACCATAAGGTTTAATAACCAAGGGAAAAACAAAAATGGGTGATAAATCCGGTTCTTTCAAATTCGGTAAAAAAGTCAAGTAATAAAAAGACAGTGGAACCACAAAATGCCAAGACAATTCTTTAATGTTAATTAAAATAAGAAAAAAAATCTTCAAATCCTAAAAATGTTAAATATTTAAACAGCAAGTAAAACTTTCACCCAAGGCCTCATCAGGAAGATGACAATGTTAACTCACTTACTGAATTTTAAAAGGAGATGGTGAGGTCATGTGACTCAATGCACCTGTTTGTTTAGTTCACATAATACAGGTCTTAAAGTTACCACCCCATTTAATCTGCATGATTTGTGTGCTCTTAGCCTCAAACTCCACTTTAACTCCTCCATTTCAGTGTTTTGAACAATGTCACCACTTCGTAGTGACTCAAACACAATTTTTAAAATCAAGAATTTAAAAGTTTGGGTATCACCTGTTTCCAGAATGTGTTTATAGAGTGCATTAGTAACTGTGCATCTCTTAATGTCAAAGAGGTGATTTCCAATCCTTTCTTTGAACCTCCTATTCGTCATGCCAACATAATAAGCTGGACATAGGGTGCATCTTGCCATATACACCAAGTTACGAGTATCACAGTTCCCATATGCTGTTAGTTTAAAGCCATGGTCATTAACAGGGTGTTTGAAAGATTTGTTTGTGTAAATGTAATCACAATAGATATATTTGTTACACTTAAATGTTCCTTTCTTGTTAGTGTTGAAGAACGAAGAATGTTTTGGTTGTTTCTTATAGCATAACTTGTTCTTCCGATTTTGGAGCCGTTTTGTAGCCAAACATAGGTTTAGTAGAAATAATACTATTCATTTGCAGAACATGCATTAAGATTACCAATATTTATGTGTTATTTGCTGAACAGATGGAGTATTCTTATTATATGTAAGCATACAGCACTGTATCTGCGGTGGTATAGCGGTAGCGTTGTTGCCTCACAGCAAGAGGTTCTCCTGTTCGATTCTCGGCTGGAGTGCCTTCTGTGTGGAGTCTGCATGTCCTCCTCATGGTCAGGTGGCCTCTGAAAGACATGCATGAATTGGTATGCCTTCACTGAAGGTTGGGCATTGGGCTGGCAACTTGGCACTACAAAAATCAACTGCCAATCATTAGTGGACCAGAGTTCCGCTGTGGTGACCGCTAACCAGGAAAAGACAAACATACAGCACTGTATCCTAGAGTGTGATCTTTAGTTGTTGCTGTTAACCCATGCTTGAGCTTCTTGTGAAAATAGTGCTTTTGCCAATGTATCTCTCCTATCTATAACTTGCCATTGTATGTCCAAACAGGCAGCTGACAGTAACTGTCTTCTTGCCCAACATGGTGACTGGGACATCCATGTGTCTCACTATGGAGTCTCCAATCTCAAGAAAATTTGGTTTATGAGTGTTACACCTTACAGGCTTGGTAGGTGAGACACTGGTCTTACTATGTGTCATGGGTGCTGTGGGAACTGTGTTAGTTGTAGCAGTCTTGTGTTTTGGAGGTCTCTAGAACACCCGCATATGTTGAACTTCGTGTTTGATGCATACTATGTGAGTAGTGGTACTATGTGCATAAGTAGTGTTGGATGGGTTGACAACCAATTCAGTGTTACTGTTTTGAGTGTGAGAGAGCAGGGATTCAAGATTCTTGGTGTAGATACATCTCTCACACTCAGTACCAGAGCAAGTTATTAGTAGGGCGTTGTCAGGGTAAATGAGGCAATTGCTACACTGCCTCAGGAGACCAAAGTCAACAAGGCTGGCAGGAGAAATAAGGGTAGTCCAACTGTCCATAATGCTAGGCTAAACATCTGTTATCACAAAGGGGGGGACTGATCAAGGAGATGCTCAGTGAATGGATATTTCTGCTGGGGGGGTTGCTGGTGGTTTATTAGGTCACAGCCCACTAGCAGTATTTCTTTGACCAGAAAAATACTAAGCATGAGGGCTACACTAATGTGCTACATCTGTATCTAAGGGAAAAATTGTCAACTTTATCTGTTTGGTTTTGGTAGTCAATTGCGAGGCAGTGCACAATGCTGTGTGATGCACAAACAAGCAGAAACCTGTTCAAATGCAGGGCTTAAATACCAGAAGCTAAAAACTTTAAAAAGGTTCAATAGGACCAATGAGGATGCTTAATCCGAGCCCTAGACCAAACACCCTTCACTGGACAAGTGCAAAAGCGAACTTTCCAATTTGATATGGTCTGGAAAATGTGTACAGAACAAACAGCCACTGCAAACAGACCCAGATGAAGCAAACCTGTACCAGGACTATTCTACAGCTACTAACTACAGTTTTGGTGGGAAACACTAGTGAATGTTTAACACAGCAGAAAAATAGCAGCAAGACACTAAAAAAATTTTTAAACAGCAGAAAAATAGCTAGGAGACTCTAAAGAATGTTTTAAATTGCAAACCAATCAATTATTTTAACACTGCTTGGTGGGAAAACCAGACCAAGCAGAACAGATAGCTTTGCAACAGTGAAAGGTACCAGTAAGTACTTAACAAACGGTGAAAATAGCAAAAAAGACCTTTGCAAACAATGAAAACAGCAATAAAATATGATTTAAAAGACACAGTAAGGTAGACAATTGCAGTACAACAGTGCAGTTTAGAACACAGAATTTAAATACAGTATTAAAGTAGATGGCAGACAAAAAATGCAGTAAATAGTATAATTAAGTGAAAAAATACAGGCAACTTATGGTTTTCGGGAAGCTCAGGAGCCTCTAGTTATCTGGTATCTCAGATCAGAGTTGTGGTTGGTAGCCCACCTCACTTCAGTTTGATACAAACAAGCAGAAACCTGCTCAAATGCAAGGCTTAAATATCAGAAGCTAAAAACATGAAAAAAAACTTTAAAAAGGTTCAAAAGGATGATGGGGTAGCATTGGTTTTTAAGGATACATTTGGTATTACAGCTCACAGCTCAATGTGACAGAACAAGATATCTTGCAAATCCCATTACATGGGTACATTCGCATTTAGTGTTTGACTAATGCATTGATCAATATGTGGTCCTGGATTCTTCCTTTTAAATCTCATTTCTCATTTAAAGTGCATATCCAGTAAATGATGAAATGAAGAAATGCTATCAGTGAATAGCATATTGTGCAACATGGGAATCAAAGAACTGAATGACACATCTGAAGACTGAGTTACTTTTAATTTTAACTCTGTGTGTGTGTGTGTGTGTGTGTGTGTGTGTGTGTGTGTGTGTGTGTGTGTGTGTGTGTGTGTGTGTGTGTGTGTGTGTGTGTGTGTGTGTGTGTGTGTGTGTGTGTGTGTGTGTGTGTGTGTGTGTGTGTGTTTTAAGGTAGAATCAGCCCCGTATGGTATATCTCAGAAGACTGTAAAATAAGCCTTATAGTAGTTCCAGTATAAATAAACTATGGGGATATTCACACATGTAAGTGGTACAGGCATTAGATTCACATGTCACACTGTAGGAAGGTGCTGGAGAGGGTTATTGCCAAATGAATGCACATAGCAGTAGAACATTAGATGGGAGATGAGCAGCTCAGATTCAGATCATGATGCAATACAACTGACTCAATGTTTGCAGTGAGCCAGAGAGTGGGTAATAAGATGGAGATGACAATAGAGTCCAACTGAATATTTCTAGACTTGGAGAAGGCATATGATGACATACTACGAAGGCTGAATTTGGCTGATATGTGATGGTTGAAATAACAAGAAACATTGGTTGAAGTAGTGCAAGCTATGTAAAAGAACCAAACGACCCACGTATGAGCTCACAAAAAGATGACCAGCGGGACTGGGTGTGCATCAGGATTTAGCTCTGAGCCCACTGCTGTTCATACTGATGATAGACTACATCAGCAAATAGATCAGAAGGATAAATAAAAAAAATGGATATATGCAGGCAATGTGTCACTATATGAAGACTTTAAAGAGGAACCTGTGCAAACAATTGGGAATGCAAAACTGAAGGCACGTTTGGAAACTGAGTACAGACAAGACAGTGCTCATAACAATAAACTGGGGAATTAGATGAAGCTGAAACGGAGCTAGAAAATACCGGTACAGATTAACAGCATCAATTATCCAGGAAGTGAGATAGAGGAGAAGGGAAGTCTGAATGAGGATGTCAAACTTTGAATCAGTAATGCTACAGCTAGTGGGGACAAAGTGTGAGGAGTAGGAGAAGTCCATAACAGAACAAAAAAAAGCTGAAAAATAAGCTGTACAAAACAGTGGTACAACCAGTGCTTTTGTGTGGCACAGAAACCTAGGTGATCAAGACAGATCCACTGAGAAGGTCTAGGTCATAGAGATATAGTACCTGAGGTAGGCAGTAGAACATACACAGTGGGACAGACAAAGAAATAAAGATACCACAGATGAATTCAAAGCATTTCCAATTAGAGTAAAGATCAAGAAGAACATATTATGGTTGTTTTGTAATGTCCAGGAAAGCAGAAGATGACTCAGTAAAGCAGATTTGGGAGAAACGAGGAAAGCGAGGGGAAATGAGGGCATCAGGCCAAAAGCTAGAGGGTCTGCATGATAAAAGACCCAAGGCAGGCAGGCATTTCTGTTGAAGTTAGGAGAGTGGTTATAAACTGAGAAAATTGACAACAGTTGACAAGATACCCCAAACCCATTTAAAAGTGGAAAAAAGTGAGATGATGATGATGATGATGTTGGAGAAGTCATCCACTGCATAAATAAGTATTCACCATTTAGTTTCAATAAAATAGATTTTCCAAGTGTGGAAAAATAAACTGCTTTTGTTCTAGATACCACTCTAACATGCTATTTAATGTTAAGAAGCATATGGCTAAGCACTTTGGAGACAGGAATAACCATTTACTTACATAGATTAAGACCAGTACATACTTTTATTTTTATTTTATTTATTTTACATTTGTTAACCGGGCTAGTCCAACTGGATACATGTCCATTTTCAGTGGAGGGCTATCTACTACATGACAGGTATAAAATACAAGAATGTACAATAATAAGCAAGGCATTTAAGTACAATTAAGGATTATCTGTAAAAGGTGACCAGACAGAGACATAGCAGTGAAGTAAGTTCAGGTAAACTTAATATGTAACAGAATTAATAACATTATTTAAGAGATTAACAATAGAAATTTGAGTAAATTCTATTTTTAGTAGGGAGAGACAGTTACCGTACAGAAATGGAAAGTGTGAAATAATAGAGTTGGGAGAAAGAGGAGAGGGGGCAGGAGAAGGGAAGAATTAAAAAGGTCAGCTAAGGTTATTGCAAGAGCATAGCCAGTGGTTGGTTAGGAAGTGTTTCAGTTTAGTTTTAAATAGTGGAATTGAGGTTAGGGCTGTGAGGTCTAGAGGAAGTTGATTCCAGATTTTACCAACTGAGTTGGAAAATGTGGAGTCACCCGCGGTGTTCTTTGATAGAGAAGTTTGAATCAGTATTTTATTAGAAGTTTTCAGGTTGTTATAGGGTTTTATAAGGGTGGAGAGCATTGGTGTATTCTCTGGGTGATGAAGGGCTTTGTGGGCGATAGTAAGCTGATAGTATTGAATTAGGTGTGGTAACTCTAGCCACCCTAGTTTTAGGAGATTCAGGCAATGATGAGTTTTATATGGAGAGGCAGTGGCAAATCTGGCAATGTTGTTGTATGATGATGTAAGATTATTGAGATTATGTTTTGAAAGATTAGTGTATATGGGGGAAGCGTATAATAGGGTAGAGATTAAGTGGGTTCTAGCTATGGTAGTTCTAGCTTCAGGAGTTAAGAAAGATTTGATTCTGTAGAGAGAACCTAGTTTTCTGTTGGTTGTTTTTATGATAGAGTTAATATGAAAGTCAAATTTTAGTAGGTTATCAATAGTAATACCCAAGAGTTTGGTTGTTTGGTCTGGAGAGATAAGGATGCCATTGTTAGAAGTAAGTGTGAAGTTAATAGAGGGAGACAGGTGTGTGGGTGCAAAGAGGAGAAGTTTGGTTTTCTTAGGGTTAAGGAGGAGGCAGTGATTGGAGAACCATTTCTCTATAGTGGTAAAAGTCTTTTGGGTAAGGGAGTGGAGGTCAGCTTGGTTTGTGGCAGAGCAAATAATGGTGGTGTCATCAGCATATTGAATACAAGTAGTTAGAAGATACAGGTCATTGATAAAAATGGAAAATAGAAGAGGGCCTAAGATGGAGGGATTTCAGAAAGATGGTTGTCCCATAAAACAGCTTGTTTCTGATTATGAAGATAGGATGTGAACCAGTTTAAGGCAAGATTGTCAAGGGAGAGAGATTTTAAACGATGTAAGAGGAGTTGGTGATTGACCATGTCAAAGGCTTTTGACAGGTCTACAAAAAATGCTGAAGAAAGAATATTATTAGGTTTTGTTAATGGAGTTAATAAAGGATAATAAGGCTGTGGTGGTGCTATGGTATGGACGAAACCTGTGTTGGCAGTTAGCAAGGAGATTATTGGATAGTAGGTGATTAAGCAACTGTTTGTGTATGCATTTTTCCATTATTTTTGCAATGGGAGATAGCAGCACTATGGGTAGTTAGAATACAATGAATCACCCCTTTGAGGATGATGTGGGAGATTTTCCAGACTGAAGGTATAGTACTTTCTTTTAAGGTCCTGTTAATTAGTATAGAGATAGGGTAGGCTATAGCTTTAGCACCTAGCTGGAGGTAATCAGCTAGTAATTTGTCAGCTGAGGGGGTTGAGGGTTTAAGTTTTTGAAGTAAGTACAGAATATAGGAGGTATGTATGGGTTTGAGTTGAAATGATGGTGGAGTGCAGCTTGGGTTAGTTAGTATAGAGGTGTCAGGGTTTTGTTGGTTGGCAAGTTTAAGTATTTCTGAAGTAAAGAAGGTATTGAACGCATTTGCTGTTTGTAAGGGAGAGTCTGGGTTGGAGCCTATTGGATAGTAGTGTGTTAATAGATTTCCAAAATTTATGTGGTTGGTGGTGGGAGGATTGTTGTAGTTGGGTATAAAGTTCTTTTATCTTTTAAGATAGCTAGCTTTGTCATGTTTCTTTTTTGTTTGAAGGTAAGATGATCAAAAGAGTTTGTAGTGGTTCGCCATTTGGTCCAGGCTTTATTCCTACTAAGGATTAGTTGTCTAGTTTGGCTTGTGAGCCATTGAGCTGTCTTACATTTGATGATGATCAAGAATAGTAAGAAAAGTATTATTAAAGTGGTTAACAGCTTCATCTATAGGGAGAGTTTTAAGAGGTGACCAGTTAACTAGGCTAAGTTCATTTTGAAACCGATTGAGGTTGAAATGTTTTTTGGTACGAGATAAACGAATTAGGGGAGGTATGGTTAGATGTGTTTTATGTCTAATAATATATACTTGGGCATACTATTAAATTTCAGCCTGCCTTTGAAGTACATTTATATAATGGCATAAGAAAATTAAACTGGGGGTGGGAGGGTGGCCTAATGGTTAAGGTGTTTGCCTTACAAACACAAGGTGCAGGGTTTGAGTCTCACAAAGGATAATTGGCTAGGTTTAAAATGGTTTGCAAGGGCAGTTAGCTTAATATGAACCTATGATCAGGAATGTTCATTGATATATAACCATCAGGAATGATTTAGTTTTAATTTTTACTTATAAATCTATAATCATACCTGTAATGGATTTCTGTGGATTCCTCTGTAAGCTCGAATTACTGAAATCTCGAATTTCCATAACTCGAGACTATGAAGTCGAAAGTGCAATATCACGAACTATCACAACCCTGACGCTCACAATCCCGTACCCAGAACACCGAATCTCGAAATAAGCATGGTATGCTTTATTGAAAACACAAAAGTGCCAGTTCCATGACTTGTAATGTAAATGTCCACAATACCATCATAAACACATCCATATGCTGGTGCTGGTAGCAACCCACCATTGTAAACAGTTATAAACTTAAAGGATAAGTAAGAAAACCAAACATGTATTGTAGCTAACATAGGCACTTTGAAATAATGAAATACTGACTGCGAACATACATAGCATGTGTAGCTTCCAAACACTAAAGCCATCCATGCCTAATAGTAGTAATAAAGCTCACCACTGTGAAAGATATATCGGAACTGACTGCAAAACAAAATCATGATGTGATATATCCTCTCACATATCCGCTGTAATAGCCATTATGAAATGCAGTACAAAAGAAAGCTATGCTGTCAGATATCTCCTTACATTTTCAGAAGCCTGGAAACTGCCATCACAAACTCCAGACAGGTATACAATCCTCTATTCTTCAGTACAGCCTCAAACTGGCTATGTCGTCTAATCATGTACCATCTCTTAGGGGAAGGCAGGTTTCCGCAAGCCATACGGATCTGCAATTTGTCAACTCTCTCTTGCTCTCTGGCTAATACAGTCATCAACACAGCCAGATCTGTTTATGACCTAACAGTGATTTTAAGCAGTGATACCAGGCTTCTCCACTGTTCTGAGTCCGAGGTGGTAATAACGTATTCAGTTCATGCACGTTCCAAAAAGCAATAGGGAATAAGGGGGGAAACCTGGTACAACCAGTCATTCTAGTACAGAACTTTCGTAGCTTCCCCAGCAAATACCAGTCAGAAAAGTATGTCAATAACTCCTTCCCTTCAATGGGAAATACCTGATGTGACCTCATGAAATGTGCTTAATACATCACTTTCTGGCAGGAATGCTAAACCAGTCAAACATTTACAATGTATCTGAAAACCAATATTAGTGTTATACAAATGTGCTAGACCTAACTTTTGCACTTTTCTCCAAATGTTCTGAGCAAAGTGGAAATGGCAACCTTAAGCTGTAACACCGTGCAAATTTAAAGCAACACTATGCTTTCCATACTTTAATAACCCATGTATGCTGTAGAGTTGTCGGCAAGTTATTCCCTTGTAAAAGAATGTACCATCAACCAACCAGATGGTTGCAGTACTCGGATCTAGTAGAGTTTGACTGGTTGTGAACACTACAACTGTTGTTTCAGTTGCTACATCAGTCATGACTTTGCTAACATACACACCTGCCTTTGTGGGGAAATCATTCATATTTATAACTAGCAGTGTAATTAACTGCTCAGTAATGGACTTACATTCTCTCCAGGGGACCCTTCTGACTTGCTGTAAAAGTACTTTCCGGGTGGGTAAGCTAGGTATTATAGTCGCAGACATTGAGGCTAATACATCATCTACTATGAGGCAGGGTGTATCCCGGGAAACCTGTGACTTTAGCTTTAGCACTGTACACATCTTATGGCATTCCTCTTCACTCGGATCTCCAAAATGTGTATGCATTACAGATTTTAACAGTCTTTCCCCATCTGGCACACTTTCAGATACTGCTCTTCCCGGACATTTCTCAGATCGTTTTAATTTACAACTCCAGTACGTTTTGTCTTTGAAAACTTTTTCCCTTTGCATGATGTACCTGTCTAGTAGTAGGATGGGTTTTCCTTTCTGCGACATACTTGTTTTATAAATAGCACCAACAGTTCCTGGTACAAAAGGTATTTCAGTTTGCATTGCCTGTTAGTGGTGCAATCAACCGCTATTCTGTTAAACTCCTCTCACTTTTGGGATTTCAATATTCGTGCTTGTAGGCATTCGCGCTTGTGAAAGTTCCAGTTTATAATCTCGAGTTACTGAAATTCAAGATTTCAGTCATTTGAGCTTATGAAGTGAAACCAGATATATATATGTGTATATATATATATATATATATATATATATATATATATGCGACAGCGCGCGGGCGGGCGATGAGATGATGATCACGGAAGAGGCTAGACGGGAAAACTCCGGCGCGCCAGGGATGGGAGTTGGAAAGAAGGCTGTGTGCTGTGTTGGTGGTGGCGGACATTAGGCGACATTAGGGTAAAAGTGTGGAGTGTGACAGTCTGACAGACGGGGGGGGGGGGGGTTAGTTAGGGTTAGAGGGGTTGTTAGGGGCGTGGGTTGGGGATGGTTAATAGTGGTATGTTTGTTTTTAGAGGCGGGAGTTGAGTTAGGGTTTAGGTGGTTGTGTGGTAGTGGTATTGTGTGGTAGTGGTATTTTTGGGGCGGGTTATAGGGGTTAGGGAGTTAGGGTTGGGGTTAGTAGGGGTTATGGTAGTGGTTTTTTGGGTTAGTTGGGGGTGGAGTTAAGGGTTAAGTTAGTAGGGGTTTGGTGAGGTGTTAGTTGACGAGTGTGGTGTGGGTATGGTAGTTTGTTTGTGTGGGGTTTTGGGTTGTGGTGTGGCGTAGTTGTGTGTGTGAGGTTTGGTGTTGGTGTGTTTCTGTGTGTGGATATATATATATATATATATATATATATATATATATCAAACTAGGTTTGTACAGACATGTGTACTGAAAAGATTTTTTTGTGTGTTGCTTAAAATGCAACCACAGCATGCTCTACTGAAATAGAATAGAAATATACATGCACTATTGTAGCTGTTTAAATGTATATATTTTACCAGTGAAAAATGGAACACAGGAGGTTAACTTCAGTCTAGCAAACTTCAAAAACATAACTGAAATTAAATTACTTTATGGCTAGACCATAAAAATATGTTATCTTTCAGTTTCAGTGCAGCAACAGACACAATGTCTATACTAGGAAGTTTTCTCTGCTGTCTTTAAAGTATAATAGTTAGTAGTTTTGAAATGTGAAGGGATGCAATTGTTTTATGACCTCCACCAACCATCTGCCTAAGATCTGAGGAAAAGCCCTTGTCTATGTACTTTTACATGTAGATGCTAAATGCTAGCTTCCAGCAGTGGGGGTTTACCTGGGCTAGAGTCAGATGACAAGAAATGATGTCATTCTAGAAGCTATCCCAGCAGTAATATTTGAGATATTAATTTGGGAACTCTCTGAGAGAGACACAACTCTCTGTATTTTGTCTTTGAACTGACAACAACTAGAGAAGATCCATTCACCACATCTGCCTTGCTCTGTAAGTTTCTAAGGAATAGTAACTCTCTTAGATATAGTTAGGAATATAGCAAAGCTTAGTGTAGATATTTTTCTTCATTTATTTGAGACTGTCCTGCAATGTTGTTTTAAATATTTCCTGTGATTTTGAACTTTGATGTCACTGTTAATATATATTTAGTATTATCTTGTTCTTTTATTATTTATTATTAAATATATTTAAGCATTTCAGTGTGGCTGATCTGTCTAGAGATATTTACGTTCAGAGAGTACTTGCATATTTATTTGGAAACACTGTGGGCCACTCCTAATAGCCCTGCTGTTGGTTGAAATACCATTTGTATTAACAGTAACATTACACAGTAAGATTGGACACTCTTTGTTAAGGTCCTTAAAGTTGCTGATAAGGAGCTGGCTGATGGCAGTGATAGCTACCTTATAGTCTGGGCAAAAGCGAGCATAGATAGTAAACCTGTGTCAGCCTTTCCCAGGTGTGTGTGTGTGTGTGTGTGTGTGTGTGTGTGTGTGTGTGTGTGTGTGTGTGTGTGTGTGTGTGTGTGTGTGTGTGTGTGTGTGTGTAAAAATTAAACCTCAAAGAGTGTGTGTGTGTGTGTGTGTGTGTGTGTGTGTGTGTGTGTGTGTGTGTGTGTGTGTGTGTGTGTGTGTGTGTGTGTGTGTGTCAGCTACTTTGGGAGGGACACAAAACACTGGTTGGACAGAGAGGGTGCTGGAGGTCTTGACTTGGCCACTCAGCCAAAATCTCAACTCTGTAGCTGTGCCACTGGGGAGTCTTATTGGGGATCTGGAGAAAGAGGGAGAAACCAGCCCCAGACTGACTGTGGTCTCTGTGTGCTCTTAAGGTAAATTGCACTTGATGCAGAGAGCTGCATCTGGTAATACTGTGAGTGTACCTTGTCATCCCCCATTGGTGCCAGTGGTGAGGATTGAGGCTCCTTGATTACTGGGCCAGTGGTGGGTTGTCACAACAACATTACTCAACTACAGAAATTAGTGAGGGTTCAGAAAACCATCTGCTAAGTAGAATGAAGTAGCTATCACTTTTTCCTGTGGGGTATAGACTGATTCTAATCAATATTTTCATACATACATACATACCTAAGAAATTATGTTATGACTGTGACGCTGATCGTAACTTTTATTAAAAACAAGTTAAGTAACAAATATAAAAGTTTATCATGTTTCTTCCACCATCTAAAACAGCAATGCATTGTTCTTTTTTCCATTATTTGTCAGGGTGGGTGTGGAGTGCCATGTCACGTTTTCTGAAGAGTTCAGACTATATGATAGTATTTAAGAAGCAGTTAGACTGGTTTAAAGATAGGGTATAAAATCCTTGATTAAATATTTATTTGTAATTTACAGACACTAAAAGATTGAAACTTCAAGGCTGGTCATGTACTGTAATTTCAAGGACATGCTGGAGGCAGCAGTTATAATGAACATGCATTTTATTTTGTACATCCAAAGGGGAAAATTAAAAATAACATCTCACTTAGCTACTAACATAAACAGTACAAGAACCTTCAGGATTCTATCCCCTCTTCATACATTCTATACAGGTCCTCCAGAAATGTTCTTTTCTTACAAAATGCCCATGACTAAAGGACGCTCCCAGCTCCAATTCCAGTTATAAATTGGAGATATCCTTTCCAGGTACACTTCTCCCAGCAATCTCTAGGTGAGTTGTTGAACTCCACACCTCCATTATCTTCATTCAAGCTCACACTTACTGTAGATCAGCGTGTATGTGCTGTGTCCTTAAGATGCATATCACATATAAATAACAGGCACATGCTATTCCCAGTGCCATTTTGAGAGTGTAGCCTGAGAGTAATCATGTATGATTGCAGTAGTTAGTTTGTATATACGTTACTTAAGTTAAAGTCAGTAAACTTCTATTGTGATGTGTTTGCATATAATAAAGCTGCTCGAACAGAACCCACAAAGACTCTTCTATTGTGTCTAAAGTAGGAGAGCGACATGGTGTCAGATCTGGAATTTCAAAGAATGATATTCAGAGTCATGAGGTGCGGAGATGACAGTGAAGGTAAACTAACAGAAACAAGCATGAAAAAGAGCCAGAAAAGAATCAAATGTAATGCAAATTCACACAAACTGCTTATTTTATAAAAATGATAAAATGGAGTAGTACAAGGGCACAGACCACATTATTAAACAAGCAGGAGGCACAAAAGGTTCATTAACTAAGGCAAATGTTTAATATTAAGATATTTGACAAAACAATTATCAGAAGAGTATGTTTAAGTATGTTTAAAGCAAAACAAGTATGTTTAAGGCAAAGCATGCATGTTTACAGTAAAACAAGCACAAGAAAGGAACAATGGGTATGAAAAGAGATTAAATGAGCAAAATTAATATAATAAGGGGAAAAGGACACATTAAGCATAAATAAAGCAAGGTAACTGCAGTTTTTTTTTTGGCAAAGTGCTGTGTTTTGGCATAACTACAACTTCATATTGTATCAAGGGCATAACTAAAGTTATTCAAAGTGTCTCAAAGTGTGTAAAAGTGCTTACTGTGTGTGCTTATTACTGTGTATGTATTTCAAAGAATTTATTTGTGTGCAAAGTGCAACTATTTTGTGAAGTACAAAGTAAAGCCATTTTGAAAAGTTTCTTGTGCTGAGTATGTCTATTCGCAAAGTACCACCATTACAGAGTGTTTCATGCACTGTAAAGAATTGCCTATCAAGGTTCCACCATTTTGGGGGAGTTTCAGTGTGCAGAGTACAGTTTATTCGCAAAGTGCAACTACTTCAAAATGTTATTGACTCTGAGCTTCTCTTGCCTAGTTCATTCGCATTGTGCAGTTATTTAATATGTATCTTACACTGAGGTGATTTCTTGCAACACAGTAATTTCAAGAGTATTACAGTGCTCGAGACACTTATTTTGCAAAGTTCAATTACACAGAAGCTTATTGTGCTATTGGGCAAAGTTACAAATACTGGCATAAATTTCTGGCATATGTGAATGTGTCCGTGCTTATTTGCAAAACCCTTTACTAGTATATGTTAACATGGCAGACAGACAGTCCTTACTATTTGTATTTGATCAGAATATTGCAGAGAACTGGAGAATATTTGAGCAAGAGTACACTATATTTATACAACCAGCTTATTCAGATAAAGATGCATGCACCAGGGCATTCATTTTGCTAAACCTAGCTGGGTCAGAGGCCATAGAAAGAGAGTGTTCATTTGTGTAAGCACCCGCAGTACATGAGGGATAAAATTGTCATATTGTTTGTACAGGCTGAATCAAGGGAAGACCCTGAGTGTAAGTGCAAGTGCAGAGAAATGTGTAATCCCCAGGCAAATATTACACTAGAGAGGCATTTTTTTTACACAAGAAATCAGAAACCTGGGGAAACTTTTGCAGCTTATATAACTGACCTGAGAAACAAAGCCAAAATGTGTCGGTTTGCTGACTTAAAAGATGACTTAATAAATGGCAGGCTCGTGTGGTATTAATAGTGCTGCTGTGAGAAAGATTTTACTTTGTAACAGTGATTTAACATTGAGGAAAGCCATTGAGATTTGTCAAATCCATGAAGTGACAGAAAAACACACAAGTATGTTTGCAAGTGTCAAGAGTATGGTTTCAGCAGGCTCCAGAGCAAATGAAGATAGCATGCAACACGTGGCAAAGAGAAGTAGTCCTAAGGACATGGCAGCCACAGGCCCTGCTGGCTTATCAAGGAATCTACATAGTTTTCCAGAAAGTTCTAAGAAAGGAGAACGCTATGCACAGTACAGGGGTGAATCAGCAAAATGCTCAGTGCAGTACAAGCATGAATCAGTAAAACCCAAGTCCAGCTTTATTGTTAACTGTCATAATTGTGGTGCCAATCATGAATCTAAAAGACAGAAATGCTTAGCATTTGGTCAGCAATGTCACAAGTGTAAGAAATGGCACCATTTTCAAAAGGTTTGCAAATCAAGTAAATTCCACAAAGTTGTAAAGAAAGGTCACATAAAAAAGCAAGTTGATCAAGTAGACTGCAATTCTACTTTCTATGTATGAATTTATTGGCAAAGAGCAAAGTGTTTTATACAGTCTGCATCAATGGTAAATCCACAGAGCTTGAAGTAGACACTGGTTCAAAGTGTAATGTTATAGCCACAGACAATTTTGCTAAAGTGAAAACTAATGAGCAACTCATTGTGTTTAGTAATGCAAAACTTGTTGCTCATGGAGGTGAAGAAATTCAAACTGAAGGCTCAGTGATGCTGTCATGCTATTTGGCTAAGAACTGTTACAGCTTATTATTCTATGTAGTCTAAAGACCAGTACAGTCTTTACTGGGCCTCAAAGACAGTTTGAGAATGAATCTGCTTTCTTTTACCAAAGAAGATCATCACATAACTGCATATCCTAGTTCCAATTTTTCTGAAGCCATTTCCTCAGAGTATGCTGATGTTTTCAATGACAAGCTGGACAAACTTCCAGTTGTGTATTCCATAAAGTTAGACCCAGAGATCACTCCAGTGGCCAGAACAGCAAGAAGAGTTCCACTAGCTATGCAGATAAAGTTAAGGCTCAGTTGGATAAAATGGTACAGTAAGGTATAATTTGTCCAGTTACAGAACCAACTAAATGGGTGACGTCTATGGTAGCAGTTCACAAAAAAGGCTCAGACAAAATCAGAATATGTATTGACCCAAGAGATTTGAATAAAGCATTGAAGAGACTGCAACATGCAATGCATACAGTCAAAGAGGTTGCAGCTCTAATAACGAATGCCATTGTTTTTTCTGTCTTATTACTGCAGTGGTGGTGCTGCGGTAGCATTGTCGCCTCATAGCAAGATGTTGTCCCGTTCGATTCTCAGCTAAAGCATCTTCTGTGTGGAGGCATTTGTGAATGGGCGTGCCTTCATTGAAGGTTGTGCATCAGATCTGGTAACCCGGTACGTAAAAATCCACTACCAATCATTAGTGGACCGGAGTTCCGCTGTGGCGACCCCTAACCGGGAAAAGCCGAAAGACACAAACAAACTGTTTTTTCTGTCTTGGATGCAAAAAGTTCATTTCGTTAAGTGATGCTTGATCATAAATTCTCATTAATAACCACTTTTGGTAACCCGTTTGGCAAATACAGATTCCTAAGGATGCCATTTGGAATAAATTCTGCAAGTGAAGTCTTCCAGCATGCAATGGAGCAAATTTTTTGGGTTATCCTTGTGCCATAATAGATGATTTATTGGTTGCGGCAATGGTGAAGCAGAGCATGACAGAAACCTAAAAAGAGCTCTAGACAGAGCATGTGAAATAAACTTGAAGCTTAGTCCTCTGAAGTGCAAATTCAGGCTTTCATAAGTTGCATATGTAGGTCATTTATTTACCAGTACTGGCTTGACACTAGACCTGACCAAGGAAGCAGCTATTCTTGAGATGTCAGCACCAAACAATATTCAAGCTCTACAGTGTTTCCTAGGCATGGTCAACTATGTAGGCAAGTTTATACCAGACTTCAATGAGTTGACATCACCTTTAAAAGAGCTGATGCACACAAATGTTGCATGATCATGGTTAGAACAGCACCAGAAGGCATTTGAAGACCTTAAGCAGAAAATTGCCATCCCACCTACATTAAGATACTATGATGTGAATAAACCAGTCACACTTTCCTGTGATGCTTCAAAATTTGGCCTTGGTGCAGTTATACTTCAAGAGGGTAGACAAGTAGCCTATGCATCTAGAACACTAACCCAAACTGAGATGCAGTACAGGCAGACCCGAGTTATAGACATCTGACTTACGGACAACCCATAGATAAGAATGGGCTGCAGCAATGTCGGAAATAATGTGAGAATAAATAAAAATTCTTAAAGTTGCAGAGATCTAAACATTAAAATGAAAAATTCTGTTGTACTTTCCTTTTCCCCATTTTCCCCATTCATGAAGCTGCTCGCACGTCTTTTTAGAGCAGTTACTTCCGCCTTCATAGAGAACAAGAGATCCAATTGGTGAAGAGATCTTTGTGTTGGCAATCTGATTGATCAAGACTGCTGGCTTGTACAGTATACACTACTGAAGCAGTTACTGTACTGTACAGTAGAATGGGCAAATTACATTGTGGCTCACTAGAGTATAGGTGAAAGTAGGAGGTCTAGCAGAGCTCTGAAAGTTCAGGAAAGAGTGGAAAACATTAGTGGGTGATGCCTGTAGTACAGAAATGTGAAGTGAAGCTTAAAAAGAGGTAAGTTTAACATTGTTTTTGTATGGAACATTCTACTGTACTGTACTGTATTGTAGTAAAGTACAGCAGAACATTCCATGTATGTGTTTCGACTTACATACAAACTTGAATTAAGGACAGACTAAACAACAGATCTCGTCCTTAACCCAGGGACTGCCTGTATGCGCAAATTGAGAAAGAACTTTTGGCAATAGTATTTGCATATTTCAAGTTTCTTGAATATATTTATAGTTAAGCTATTCAGATTGAAACTGACCACCATCCCCTAGTTACTATTCTAAAGAAACCTATGCATTCAGTTCCAGCAATATTACAAAGAATGATGCTCAAATTGCAAAAGTACAACTTCAAAATGGTTTATACAAAAGGCAACCTACTCTATCATGATGATACCTTATCTAGATTGCCCAGAAATATGACAGAGCAGCTTGATGCAGAGAATTTTGACTTTGACATGATGGCAGTGCATAGCTTTTCTACCACTAGGCTTGATGAGTTGAGACATCACACTAAGACTGATCCAATTTTGCAAAAGCTCAATTACTACATTAATGATGGATGGCTGTCAAAGCAATCTAATGTACCACCTGAAGTGCAAATGTATTTTCCTTACAGAGATGAAATGTTGATGGAAGATGGCATTATTTTCAAAGGTCCTAAAATTGTTTATGCTTCTTTACAACAAGAATATATCCAGATTTTGCATCATGGTCACACAGGTTCCGCATCCAGTAAGAGAAGAGTGGGATAACTAGTATTTTGGCCTTCATTACTGAAATACATTGATAAAGCACTTTCTTCTTGTTCAGTATGCAATAGTACTAAACCACATTTGCAAAGAGAACCACTTCAGCTAAGTCAAGTTCCTGAACTACCTTGGTCAACAGTAGCCACTGATATCTTTGAGTGGAACAATCAACACTACTTAGTATTGATAGACTCTTATACGAATTGGTTTGAGATTGACTTACCACCTAATCTGACATCAACTACTGTTATCACCAAGTTGAAACATCATTTCTCAGTCCATGGTAGTCCACACAAAGTTATTTCTGACAATGGTACTCAATTTACTAGTCAGCTGTTTCAGAAATTTGCAAGAGAATGGGACTTTGTACATGTTACTAGCAGTCCTGAATATCCTCAGTCAAATGGGCTAGCTGAACGTACAGTGCAGAGTGCAAAGCAATTACATGAAAGGTCAAAGTGTGACAATACTGATGTCTTTTTGAATTGACTTAATCACAGAAACATAAACCATGATGATATACTTGGCTCACCTGCTCGAGGACTTCTATTCAGACAAACCAGAACAACGCTACCTATTATTTCCAGTTTATTGAGGCTTAAAGCTAAGAACAACAAAACCATCAAGGCTCAATTACTCAAGAAGTGTTCAATTCAGAAAACCAGTTATGATAAATCGAGCAGATTTCTTTGTCTGTTGAGGGAAGGAGTGACAGTGAGGATACACACGGTGATAAGTTTTCACCGGATTGGTTAAGTTACAGGCATATGTACAGAGCTGAGATCCTATGTTGTAGAATCAGAGGCTGTGGAGTGCAGGAGAAATCACAGGCATCTTCTTCCAGTACCGGAATCAGCATTGCAGCATTATTCCTGTGATACAGACTCTAGATCTCAGACTGAACCAGACTTTGTTCCCATCCCAGAGTGTGTTTCAACCTCTACTTCTGTTCCTGAAGATGTTCCAAATACTTCCAAGGTTGAACATTCTGTGGAGACAGCTCCAGTTGCTAAACCTCATTCCCAGTTTTATGTCACATGATATGGTCATATATCTAGGTCCAGTGTGAAATATGCAGCTACATGGAGATAACTGTATATATATATATATATATATATATATATATATATATATATATATATATATATATCTATATATATATATATATATATATATATATATATATATATATGTATATATATATATATATATATATATATATATATGGGTCTACTTCTAATGACGAACGCATTCGACAGTGAAATCACCGGCCAGAAAACCGACAACACACAAACCCGACAACGCGAAACACCGAACACCATAACACCGACACACTACGTAAACAACACAGTACACTACAACACATATCCACTAGCCTAACCCAAACCTAACCCTAAGGTCCGACACTACACACTCTCCCTACCTGCACCCTAACCCTAACTCACTTACACCCCAACCCCAAGCTGACACTACCGCACTCTCCCTACCTGCACCTAACCCTAACTCACTTACACACCCGAACCCCAAGCTCCGACACTACAGACACTCACCTATCACACACCCTAACCCTACATCCCTGAGTATTGCACACTTACCTGTCCGCTCCCTACTCCTAAATCCCTCACTATCGCATACTTACCAGGTCGCGCTTACACATTCCCCTTGTCGGTCTTCCGTCTGTCGGGATTCGAGCGTGTCGGTCAACTGCGTTGTCGGTCGTTTCGTGTCGGTGATTTCACTGTCGGCGAATCGGCGTTTCGGTCATTAGAAGGAGACCCATATATATATATATATATATTTAGTCTTGTATAATTGCATGATAAAGAACTACTTGATTCATAACATTGCATGATCTATTTCTTAAAGCAGGAGGATGTAGATCAGAGTGTATGTGCTGTGTCGTTAAGAAGCATATCAGGGACTGAACGTGCACATATAAATACCAGGCACGTGCTATTCCCAGTGCCATTTTGAGAGTGCACCCAGAGAGTAAGCATGTACGATTGCAGTAGTTAGCACTTAGTTTGTATATAAGTTACTTAAGTTAAAGTCAATAAACTTCTATCGTGATGTGTTTGTATGTAATAAAGCTGTTTGAACAGAACTCATGAAGACTCTTCTATTTTGCAAGAAGGTTCCAGAATCAAACCAGCGTGAGATGAATGAGGAAACTAGTTTATTGTATTATGTTAAGCGCTTTTCGTCGCCCGCTATTGGGGCAACTTCATCAGACAAAAACCAATTAAACAATTTATTAATATATAACATCATCAATTAAGAATTAAAACACAGTTAAAGTGATACTAGTCAATGACTACCCAGTCCTAACACTCTAAGATAAGTATATCTTTAAATGTTGAAGTCATTACCACATATAAATGTATTACTACAAGAACGTTAACAAAGTAAAAGTCCAAGACATATTAGTTTATATAAAAGATTGCATATTAAAACTGAATATAAGAAAAAAGAAAGCTAAAAGGCTACAAACAACAGTAGACACATGTAAAATAATTTTAGTAACATCTACTTAAGGCATGTTTAATTTCTATCCAAACTTTTCAATTTCAGTAAACAACAAATGTTGCAATGTTCGTTTAATCCTGGCTTAGAAAAAGAGTTTGTCCTCAATTGCCAAGGCAGTTCGCAATCTTCTAGTAGTAGATTATATGGGCCCCCTCTAATATCAGTTTGAATCTCATCAAAAGCTGTAAATTTAAAACTATGTCCTACATTAGCAATAGTGTGTTTTGCTAGGGCATTTTCTGTCTTAGCATTTGATATTGCATATGTGTGCTCATATACTCTCTCTTTTAATCGACGTTCTGTTTTTCCTATGTAGAACGCTGAACATAACGTACATGTAGCTACATAGACTATGAGTTTTGAGTTGCAATTGAGTTTATATTTAATCTTATATTTTTTGTTGTTAATAGTGACATACTCACTACAAGACATGTGTTTACACATATTACAACTACCACAACTATACATCCCTTTTCGATTACTGAAACTTTTTATCATATTTGACTCCAAGATATTTTTAATGTTTCTCCCTTTTCTATACACTAAAGTGGGGTATTCTAGAAACTTAGAATTGATGTTTTTATCTTGTTGAATAATTACCCAGTTTTTGTACAGTATCTTTCTCATAATACTACTTTCCATACTAAATGTTGTAATATAGCTAAACTGGTAATTTTTATTGGTTTCAGTGTCAACTCTACCTGGAATTTTTTCATCTATTGTGTAGATATTCGTATTAGAATCAATTTCTATACTAGGACATCTACTCACAGTGCCTATAAGTCTGTCTCTTGTTTCTAAAATTGGTACAATAAAACGGTTGTCTCTTTTACACTTAACTTCATTAAAGATATCCATGAAGAAATCGATAGGGTATCCTCTCTCAGTGAATAAAGTTTCTAGTAACTTACATTCAGCTAGAAAGTCACTGTCCAAAGTTGTCATATGGGCTGCTCTAATCAACTGCCCCTTCACTATAGCTTTCTTTTGTGTATACGGGTGTAGACTAGTATAGTGGAGATAAGAGTTACAGAAAGTATCTTTTCTGTGTATTCTAGCAATATACTGCATAGCTATTGGATCTTTAAATATATTGACGTCAAGGTAGTTGGTAGATGAAACTTGGAAATCTGGTGTAAATTTGAAGAAGTTAGTAGTGTTGTTTAAATAAAGTAGGAAGTTATTTGATAATTCCTTTGGTCCTTGAAATAGAATGAATATATCATCAAGAAATTGAGTATAATATTTAATATACGTAGTCCACTCAGTATTCTTGAAGATAAAGTTAGTTTCCCAGTACACCATTACTGTATTAGCGAGGCTGGCCCCGCATGGTGAGCCCATCGCAACCCCGCATTTCTGCAAATACAAATTGTTGTTGAATGTAAAAGTAATTGTTAGTTAGAATAATATCAAGTAAAGTTGTAACTGTAAACATCTCATTAGGTGGTGCACCTTTATTTATGAGAAACAAGTTCACCCATTCTATTGATCAGATATACTTATCTTAGAGTGTTAGGACTGGGTAGTCATTGACTAGTATCACTTTAACTGTGTTTTAATCCTTAATTGATGATGTTATATATTAATAAATTGTTTAATTGGTTTTTGTCTGATGAAGTTGCCCCAATAGCGGCGTTAACATAATACAATAAACTAGTTTCCTCATTCATCTCACGCTGGTTTGATTCTGGAACCTTCTTGCTGATTCGTTTGTTTTGGTATTTTAGTTTGTTTCAGACTCTTCTATTTTATCTAAAGTAGGAGAGCGCCACTTACCTTTTTGTGAACCCTCTGATTACCTGTTTGATTGCAATGCTGTCTACCACCATAAATACAACAGTAATTGTCATTTATTTCCATATTTGCTAGCTACTGCATTCAGGTTCCAGACCTGCATAACCAGTGGTTTTGTGAGAATGTTTTGCACAAGTTACTTTTTTGCACTTAAAGGCACAAAACACATTTACTGCACTCAATATGTTACATTTTGATATATGTGTCGGAATATTTATATCGATGATAGATAGATACACATGGATAAAGAGCATTTCATCCAAATGGATATTGCTCAAATATTAGATCCGTAAGCTCAATATAATAATCATCCATTCTGGTGCTTTGTCAAATCAATAGTCAGTGTATGATGAAAGATAATTGAATTTTACACACACACACAAACACATATATTATATGTAGAGATAGGCTGTGGCTATAGATTAAGATATAGATATGCATGAATATACGGATTCACTTCAGAAGCTCGAATTACCAAAATCTCGAACTGCAAATAACTGAAACCAAAAGATCGAGTTTCGGAAACTCGAACTTCTGAAGCGAAACCAACAAATAAAAAAAAAACACAAACCTCACTTTTGCAGGGGCTTCGCCCTGCATCTATGGGGGCTGTTCCCCCCACACCCCCCTACTTAAATATACCAACTCCAAGATCGCGCTACAGTGGGGAGATGCAAAATCTCCCATCTTGCACTGTATGCGGAAGCGCAAAACGGGAGATTTCTCATTTCCTGTCAACACCGCAAAACAAATAAAATATTACGTACACACAGAGCGTACAACAATACTTGCCTCTGTGTGCACGTAACATATTAAGGTAATTAAACTCTTATTTTTGAACACTACACATATTCGATTTACTGAAATCTCGATCATATGGTGTTGACCATATGAAATTTGAGATTTCAGTCATTCGATTATGTGAAGTGTTTCTGAATATTCATATGGTAACATGTTGAATTTGGAAATTTGTGATGTGCCTTTAAGTATGAGGGATTCTTTCTCTTTGTACTGACTAGATAACAAGAATCTACTTGCCAGTTACTGTTGGAGGTGGCCTGCAAATAGGAAACAGGGTGTTTGCTTTTCAGGAGTACCCGAAGTAAACATGGAACTATGCAGTGATACAGTTCAATCAGTGCTCAGCTACACATTGTAACCTATGGGCTAGTGAGAGGCTTGAAGCACTGGATTTTTAGTTTTCAAGACAGTGTACCTCCTGGAGAGGCTGTGCAGACTGAATATTCATAACAGAAGAAGAAACTATGGGTACTGTTTGCTTTATCCAAATCTTTAAAGCAAAGTGGGCTAATATTTACTTTTGTTGTAGTCATTTTTTTAATATATAGTCAAGTCTTTTGGTGTGTACATGGGAAATGGCCAGAAACTTGTACTTTTTTAATTCCTTGTTCCTTTGCTGCCAAGTGTAAACTATATTTGAGTTGCATCTTCACTACAGTACTGTGACTGCTGTGTTCCTGGCATGGTTAACTGAAAACCACAATAATGGAGAATTTACTGGGGAAGATTGTGGAACTGTACATGTGGACTGACCAAAAGCTTGTGCAGATATAATACCTGATTGACCTACTGACCAACAAGGCTGCCTACTCCATTACTGCCAGCTCTAGGTAAAATATGTAGAGAGAATGATCAGGAATTGTATTTAGTGACCTCAATGTGCTATGTCACAGCTGAAAGCTGGACCCTTGCAGACTGGGAAAAAATCCTGTCATCCAGCGTTAAAAATATATATATGGACAAGGATAAGACTGACTGCTTGAACTGTATTAAAGTAAAAAAAAAAAAAAAACTTTAGTCAGGGCTGACATAATCTTTGAGTTAGAGGCAATAACACTTTGTAAGTGGACATTTTGATGGGATACAGGTCAGACCACAAAGTCCCCTCTGAAAAAAAAAATATTTATTTTATTTATTTTCCTTTTGTTTACCAGGTTAGTTTGACTGGACACAAGGTGACTGTTTTCAGCAGAGGCCCAGGGTTTAAAGCTCCAGATACATAGTAAAAAATAATAAAAAATAATAAAAATAATAAAAATTATATAAACATAGCTATTTTGTACAAAGAGCGTAGAACATATAAAAGGAGTAAAATAAGAGTTTTTCAAATGATGCAGCATACAGTGGTTAGAATATTAAGAAATGATTAAATAAGATATTATACAACAAATCTACAATTGTTTGAACATAAATTCAAAAAGAAGTTTCCATAGACAAACAGGGTCATAAGCTAGAAATCAGAAGGTTGGCATAATGGTTAAGGTGCTTACCTTACAAACGTAAGGTGCAGGGTTTGATTCTCATATGGGGTAATTGGCTAGGCTGAAAATGGCTCACAAGGGTAGTTAGTCTAGTACGAACCTATAAAGGTGGCCTAAACACCTGGTTCACAGTACTATGCACTAAGTGAAACTACATGGTACACTTGTGATCTAGGGGTGTTGAAAGTCAGGAACAGGTGAAATTAGTCTGGTTCTGTACAGGAACATATCCAAGTTTTGATAGGAAATCTTTGGTAGGGATTTGAAGGTATGTTTACTATTTAGACATCAGGAGGTAGAGAGTTCCAGGCCTTAGTAAGTGCATAGGAATAAAGAAAGTGGCCTGAACTATGTAAGCAATTGGTAACAGTCAGTAGGGTGGTATTGGAAGATCTTAGTTAAAGCACAGTATTATGGAAGATGAGCAGACCAGAAAGGGCAGGTATTTTATTTGCTTGGTATAGCAGTTGATGGGTCAGGAGAAGTTGATTGTATTTTAGTAGGTTAGGGAGTTCTAACCATCCTAGTTGTGTTAAGTTGAGGCAATGGTGAGAACAAAACTTAGCACTGGTTGCAAATTTTGAGATTTTATTGTAGCAGGTAGACATTTTCAGAAGGTCAGATTTGTTTAGGTTAGTTAGAACTGAGGAAGCATATAGAAGGTGGAGAGTAGATGTGTACAAGAGATAATGATTCGGGATTCCTGTGTGAGGAAGCTCTTGCAGCGGTAGAGTGAACCTAGTTTTTTATGAACTTTGGCAATTGTTAGTGCTATATATTTGTTAAATTTAAGGTTTTGGTCAATAGTTACACCTAGTAGCTTGGCTTGAGTTACTGGTATGATAAGGGTATTGTTGGAGGATGTTTTTGAGAATGACGAGGTAGGGGTGAAAGTTTTGGATGAGTGGAAGATCATGAGTTGGGTCTCAGATGGGTTTAGTATGAGTTTGAAGGAATTTAGCCATTTTACTAAAGTAGTGAAGGCTTCCTGGGTTCTATTTTGGAGTAACTGTAGACAGAGGGCTGAGCAAATAAGGGTGGTGTCATCAGCATATTGTGCTATATTAGTTTGTTGGGTAGCTGAGGGGAGGTTATTATTTTATTTATTTTATTTTACATTTGTTGACCGGGCTAGTCTAGCTGGATATATGTCCATTTTTTAGAGGCCGGGGGAGAAAAAACACACAACATAACATAAGCACAGATGACATACATTTAAAAAAGACATTACACAAAAAATATACATTTAGATCAACTACTAATCAAAAAAATCAGCATAAAGAGAGGCAGGGATGAGATTAGTGTTAACTCTTTAGGCAGCAAATTCCATAGTAAAGATGGAAAATAGTAATACACCAAGAATGGATCAATGTGGAACACCTTTGTCCCACTGGGAGGAGAGAGAGTTATGCCATTTAACAGCTTGTTGCCAGAGGGACAGATAATTTTTAAACCACAGTAGAGAGGAGTTATCCAGATTGAGCTCAGAGAGAGTTGATAGTAATTTATAGTGGGATACCATATCAAATGCCTTTGACAGGTCTAGGAAGACAACAGGTACTAAGTTACAGAGATTTCTTTGTTGGTCAGTAAAGGATATAAGAGCAGAGGTAGTACTAAGGTTTGGCTGAAATCCATGTTGGGAATTTGCTAGCAGATTATATTGAAGAAGGTGTTTCAGTAGTTGGGTGTGTACACATTTTCTAAGATTTTTAATAGAGGAGATAGTATAGCTATGGGACGATAATTACTAAGTTCTGTCAAGGAACCACCTTTGTGTAGAGGGACGACATAGGACATTTTCCAGAGAGAGGGGACAGTGTGCTCAGCTATGGATCGATTGATGAGTATGGAAATAGGGTAGGCGATGGCAGAGACAGCAATCCTGAGGTAAGCAGTGGGGAGTTTATCAGCAGTGAGAGTTGTGGGTTTCAATTTGAAAAGGTGTTTATGAATTAGGTCAGTTGGAACGAGTTTAAGAGAGAATTGGGCGTTGGTCTTATGGTGACAATTTTATATTTTGGAGGTATTTGTAGTACTAGTGGGGAACTTGTTGAATAACTTTTGAATGGAGGAGGTGAAATAGTCATTAAAATGGGTGGCAACATCATTGTTTTCACCTTCAATGTTAGGGTTTGGGGAGGTGATTTAGCCTTGTTGGAGAATGTGGTTGATTGTGGACCAGCCTTTTTGTGGATTGTTGTAGTGAGTTTTTTGTAGCTGGATATAATAACTTTTTTTTTTTTTTGTCTTTACGTATTTGTTTTTTTGCTTGATTCTGAGCTCTAGGAAGTATTGTTGAATTGTACTTGTTTTGTTGGTATGCCAGGTTGTCCAAGTTATGCTTCATTATTTGAGTAGGGCTCTTGTGTCCTTTGAGATCCAGGGAGCTGGGTTGGTTTTAGTATGAATTATACGTTGTGGGGGCATAAGATTAAGGATACCTAAGAAGGTAGTATTAAAGTACTCCACAGCTTCATCTAATGGTAGAATTTTAAGAGGCGACCAATTTATTTTTTTAAGGTGTTGATGAGTTGGTCTGGTAGGAATTTTTTTGAATTCTGGATAGAAAGTAGGATGGGGTTTTTTATGGGTTTTGTGTGCTGTTGTAGTATAAATGTTGATAGGTGATCACTGAGGGAGTCAGGTAATGCACCAGATATATTGGCAGATGAAGGCTTGTTGGTTAGGATCCAGTCTAATATGGATTCTTTTTTGGTGGATTTGTCTATACAGGTGAGGGTTTGCATAAGCTATGTGATGTTAAATAGGTTTAAGTGGTACTTCAGGGGGGATACCATGATAGCGGTCCAATCAGTGTTGAAGTCCTCCAGGATAAGTGTCTTCTGAGGGAGGACAGTGGAAGTCCAATGTAAAATGGACTGTAGGGTGGTAATATTGTTACCTGGTGGTATGTAGACACCTATAATTTTGAGTTTTTTTTTATGGTTTAATTTTATATTTGCAAACACGGTTTCTGCATAGTCAAAAGTGGGGATATCTTTCCATATTTGTTGGAGAGCAAGTTTGTGCCAGTAAAGTAGGGCAATGTCCCTGCCTCTTTTAGCTATTTGATCACATCTAAGTATGTATGTATCTAAGTATGTTGTAGCCTGGAGGGGCTATGGTGGTATCTTTGATGTGGGGCTTGAGCCACGTGCGGTTAGGAGTACAATATCAGCGGTATAGAAGGATATAGTGGCATGTAGCTCTTCAATTTTATTCATGATGCTGCAGATGTTTATACTGAGTATTAAGAGGTCAGAGGTTTTTGCTTGGTAGTTTTTTTATAATTAGTTTCTTTGTAGGTAAGATTGGTGAGCTCAAAGGGGGTGTAGTTGAAGATGGTAGATAGAATGTATATGCGATTATGGTGATGTGGTTAGTGATAGTGGAGTGGTAGGAAGTTAGATGGTAGCCTAGGGAGAGGAGAACTGCTAAGAAAATAGGAGTTGCAAACATAGTGAGAGTTGAAGGGGATGGTGGTAGTATATGTGGAGTTAAGTTATCTGGTTTGGGAGTTATTAGAGAGAGAAAGGATAGTGTAATGTGACAGAGCACCACAGAACAATTTAATGAGCTGGTGGTGAAAGGAAAGAGAGGGGGAAGTGGTTGGAGGATGATGTGATAGGTGGGTGGGAAGTGGTAGGGAAGTCAGGTGATTGCAGTTATAAATAAATTTGGGTATAGGCTGGGTGGGTGGGTTAAGGGGGCAGGGTGGGGAGCGAAGTGAGCCAGAGTGATAGTGAGGGCAAACAGAGTGGGTTGAATCAACTCCACAAAGTACGGAACTCAGCAAAGAACTTCAACAGTGAGCTAGAGTAGGTAAAGTACTGGTTAAAGTGCAATTATATTTAAATGTGACTGGAAACATCACTGCAACTTTTATGGGCAGTAGCTAACAGTAAATCGGGTGGATGCCAGGGTCTGCTGTTAATTAAGGGATGCTGTTAATTTTAAGTCAGTTGCAAAGAAAAAGGGGGTGGTCTATGGGAGGCCTTAGCGTCCATGCATACTACTCACTCAGAACAACAAGTAAGAAGTAAGATACTTTAATGATAAAACACCTACAGGTTTTAATAACTAGTGCAGCTCTGTAGTGGAAGATGGCGGGGCAGGTAGTAGACGGCAGCAGCTTCAGATTTTAGATTACTTGCACAAAACAAAAAAAAACTTGTTTTTAATCCCTGCACATTTTTTTCAATATACATCTGGTCTTTATGGAGCTCCAGCTACCTTTCAGAGGATGATAAAGTATTGAATTTGTAGCCATCATATGCTGCAGTGAGTCTGTTTTGTTTTATTGACATTTTAGAATGTTGAAACTCATAGGATTGAGACCATATGATCAACATTCTGAAACATGAAAAGTAGAGCAAAAACATAAATGCACTGGTTTTGCACCCCAGTACTTATAGATACTATCTATGAGACTGCACTACAATGGGGAAAAGTGGAAGCCCCCAATCCCTGTTGTAAAACGATCTCAATACAAACAGTAGTCCTGCATTGCCCAGTGCTCAATGTTTCAGAACATCGATCACATGGTCTTAACTAAATTAATTTTAACAATCTGAAATGTTGATAAAACAAGGAAGAACTTCTTCAGTATGTGGATGTAATTGTCATTCATTCATTCATTCAGTCATTCATTCATTCATTCATTCAGATGACTGGGATTCTAACCTAACTGATGTGTGTTTTGAGTTAGAAGCATTAAGACAGACATGTTTTGCTATAAATTCTAAGAAAGTAAACCACGCATGGTTGAAGCTTAGTATTTAGGCCAGCTTATAGGATGAGGATTAGTAAGTTCACAAGTAGAAAAGAGAGAAACCTTCCAAAACTGGCTTGTACCTTCTATTAAGAGATGAGGGCTAGCTGGGTGTCACTGAAAGTTTGGTGAAACCTTTATGATTATTTCAACCCATTTGAGAGATCTCAGAAAGTGAACACAAAATATAAAGTTCTCTTGATACAGGTAGAACATTTAATGAACTAAAAAGGATTCTTTTTTTCCTGAATCTTTGTTAAAAATTCATGGTTTAACTAAAGGACTTGTCAAAGGTAGGCTTGCTGGCAGTGCTATCCAGTGACATTCAAGATGAAAACCACCTTGTGTGCTGTATCAACAGAAAGACGAACAATGCAGAAATGAGATCCTCATCACCTGAAATAGAGTATGGGTAAAGATTTGGGCTTTCTATGCCAAGAAATGTTATTTGTTAGGCAGTCACTTTTATAACACATTCTGCCCCTTTTTAATAGTTAAGTAGGCAAGCTTACACTAATGCAGAGTTGTTCCAGTGGGAGTATTGCTCCAACCATGTCAGTTGCTAGTGTCTGATATGCCCAACAGAAATGCTGATAGTCTGTCCAAGAGAATCAACCCATCATTATGATTCAAACACTCCTGGTTCTCTCTTGGGAGTGGAAAATGTGTAATATCCCTTCAAGTGAAGATGGAAATTTTCTTAAACAGCTATAGTCAGTGGGATCCATGTTGTTTCAGCAACATTCTGAAACATGGAACCACATATCATCAAGACCATATGATCAAAGTTATTGAATGTCAGACTTTGCAGAGATCACAATACAATAAGGATCATTGAATTTACCCTTTTCTCCACTGTAGTGTACGACTGAGGAGTTGATATATTTAATAAGCAGGGTGTATCAGGGTACAGTTTTGGGATTTTATTTTTTTGTTTTTGATGTTACATAACTTGATCATATGGACTTAACCATATGTGGTTTGATGTTTTGGCATGTCAATGCACAAAAATGGATCCATAATCAGAGTACCTTTGTATTAACTAATCAGCAATACCTCAATTACCAGTTATTGTTAAATAAATGGTGGTACCCTGCTAACAGGAAACACAGTGTTAGTTCCTTACACAGAGGAATACCTGACAGAAGACTTGAAAACATGGAGTAAGGCATCCCATTAAAGGCTAACCTATAGAGTGTAAACTGGGATTTCTTGTTATTGAGCTGGAAAAAATGACTGGAAGAGGCCTGTAGAATCAAACTTTCTGGTTTCAAGACAGACTATGTCCTGGATGGACTGTGTGGACAGAACACAAGAGAAGCAACAAAGGAACTGTTTGCTTTATTTGAATATAAAAAACAAAATGTGTTATTACTGTGGTTTGCTTGAATATTGTTTTATAATAGACATTCATTCAGTGTCTTGTAGGACTTATAAAATATAACATATATAGATGCATAGTCTTTCTTTGATAAATGTTTTCATTAACAGGGAGAAAAGCTGTTGTAGCTGATCAAAAAGTGCTAGTGGTTTAAGTTAGAGATCACGATATGCTGGCAATTAGGGAATATGCCCTTTTCTCAGTGTAGTGGAATCTCAGAGTTGATATATATATAAGTAGCAAGTGGTTTGACCCCATGCAGATTTATCTGTTTTATGTGTTTTTCAATCCTTTGTGGATTGATATTTTTTGGATTCAATGAATGGCAGTCAAAGATACCTGGAACTATGTCTGCTGCAGAGAAAAAGTTAGGCTCTCATATGTACTGGAAATGTTTTCCAGTTTGATTCTTGATTCTTGGGCATTAGAGCCACATGCTCGAGGGACTTGAACCTCAGCACAGAAATAAATAGAACTTGCTGGAGGGACAGGTTCATAACCCAGAGGCTCCCTTCGCTCTGGAATAGAATTCCAGTTCATGTGAGGCAGAGCACCTCACTGAATCTCTTCAAGAAGAATCTCAATAGGTGGATGGGGGATCGTAGGTTTGTCCCAGGGATTACTCCCGTGTCACTAGTAGACAGAGGCACAGTAAACTAAACCTTAAAAAGGGCACAGTATACTCAAATCAAGGGGTGGCATAAGCCATACAGAATCGGGCTAGGCTTATAATTGCCCCAGGGCAGATAGCCTAGTATGAACCTATGAACCTATGAACCTAAGCCATGGTGGTGCAGCGGTTAGCATTGTTACCTCACTGCAAGAGGTTCTCTGGTTTGATTCTTGGTTGGGGTGCCTTCTGAGCAGAGACTGCAGACATGCTGCAGGTGAATTGGACACTCTAAATTGGTCCTAGGTGTGAGTGTGTATGTATACCTTCTATGAAGGTTGGGTGCTGGGCTGGCAACTTGACACCATAAAATTTGATTGCAAATTGTTCTGCAGACTGTTGTTCTGCTGTGGCAACCCTTAATGGGAAAAGCTGAAAGAAGTTTTCCAGTTTGATTCTTAATGGTGGTGCCTTCTCTATCAAATCTGCATGTCCTCCCTGTATTCTGCTGGGTTTTCTCTAGGTACTCCAGTTTCCTCCCTCATTTGGGAGACATGCAGTTTGGGGATCAAGCACACTAAACTGGCCATAGTGGTGTGTGTGTGTGTGTGTGTGTGTGTGTGTGTGTGTGTGTGTGTGTGTGTGTGTATGTAAATAGATAGATGTAGATATAGATATAACATACGTGTGTGTGTATGTCTGTTTAAGAAATACTGAGACTATGTAAACCAGTGGTGGTTTCCTGGTGTCAACTCTTTCTATCTATTGAACTTTTCTGCTTTCTATAATAAGCTAACATGCTGATGCTTTTGTCATACTTAGTAAAGGTTTGATGTTTATTATATATTAATTGTCAACAGGTTAATTTTATTTCACTTTTGACCTTAAGCAACTTAGAAGTTTTCCATACTTTCTTTGCAGGAGCCTTCAGCACAGCAATTCATGATTTGCATTTAGCATTGAATGTACATTTCTATTATAATGGTATTATTATTTGAATATCAGTTAATCGGTGACGTCAGTGGTTTGACCAAGATATGCCCCAAGATTTAATAAAATCTGTGTAGGCTCCATCTAGGGCCTACACTGAATGTATCTGTGTACACAGCCATGGATCCCCCTTGGCAGCGCGCCATGCATATTAATGTTGACACACTGCTGAGGAACAGCATAGGAACAGGGTTATTGAATCTGTGTAGGGAGAAGGGTAGAAGCTACCCATGGTCGTGGATGGCCTGTACTGCTCCCTGCTGTTGTTGAAACACTGTGAATTGGGTCAAATGTGTAATATTTAAATTTAAATACTTTTTTTTCTGTTTTTGAATGCTTGTGTGACAAGTTGCAGAATGCAGCAATGCCAAGCTGTGCTCAAATATAAACAGCTGACACCTGCCAGACATCTAAAAATAGAAACCTTTAATTATCATAATTACATACTTATGCAATTTTAAATATTTTTTCTGTTTTTTAATTGCTGCTTGTGCAGCACTGCACAGAGCACCACAGAGCCAAGCTGCACTGACACATACATAGCTGACAGCTGCTAGGCATCTAAAAGTAGAAACCAGATGTAATTAATTATGCATGTCTGCGTCTATTTAAGTACATTTGTGCAGTGCATTGCAGTGCTTATCAATGCTAGCAGGTAGCCCAGTAGTATATGTGAAGGTATAACAGTTTTCATAATATCCCAGTAGCTAAAAGGGTAGAGATAGGGTTTGAGTCTGTAGCAATGCTAAGATGTCTATAAATCAATGTATAATATATGCTTAATTTTAAAGACAAATTTGAGAAATATGGCACTGCTGTGCTGGGCTGAGCACTGCTTAAACATGCTAATGGCTACTTTTGTTTGTTTGGTACTGTGTTGAGCTAAACCCACTTACCTTGGCTTAGCTGGTTGGAGCACTGCTAAGCAACGTGTCACTTTTTTGTATGTTGCTCAGTGATGTATAAGGGTGGGAAAACAGCCTATATTAAGAGCAATAGTGGGGGGGAATTCTGCAACAGTCTTTGGAGTCTTATCTACCGTGGATATGGCAGGTGAAGCACTTTCAGGTGCAGATATAGGGTATTCAGGAGTCCAGGGTCTTTGTTGGGCTCCTGGTTAAAAATTATGAACCCAGGCTGCTGCAGGGAGTTTCCAGAGCTCAGAGTGTAAGGCAATGGCCTGGGACTGATTTGCCAGAGAACTCACTAGTGTTACTGGTATCCCCCACACAGGTGAGCAGTGTCATCACCATTATGATGACCTGAAGAGGAGAAAGAGGGGAACCTTGGACACCTGGGTCCAAGAAGCTAGAGCAAGGAATGCCCCACAAATATGTTAGTAATTTTTCCTCTGTTTTACCAATATGCAATAATAGCATGCTTCTCTCCCAATAGCTACAGTTGAGAGGGCTAGCAATGTCAAATCCCATGCTGGGGTGCCTGTCCAGGTTGTGCTATGAGTGTGGCATGTATGGATTTATTATGCTAACTGTAGTGCAATAAGCAAGAAAGAGTAAAGCATTTATTGCAATAAAGTATACACCATAAAAACTGTAGTGCAATAAATGAGCAAGTAGAACAGTAGTGCAATAATTGGGCAAGGAGATCTGTCATGCAATAAATGGACAATAACAACTGTGTTGCAATAAACAATAAACAATACCAGTAGCAGTAAGTAAAATGAAGTACAGCAGGATTGTGTTATCATAACCATTGCAGTAGAGATGTACACATTACTTGCCTATGGTAAGGTTGCTGCAGTCAAGTGTAACATTGTAATAGTTCTAGAATACAAAACAGATTCAGTCACATGATGCTCTCTTTTTCTCCCACTCCAGGAACAATAGGTATATGGTATATGGTTGAGGTAGCCCATGTTATGAGAAGATATGATTGCGCTAACATTTCACAGATAGTTATCAGCAATACTAATAAAGTTAATTTTTTTCAGATGTCCCCTGCAGGCACAGCTATTGGATTTTGTTCCCATGCCTGCCAACTAAGACATGGTGGATGTCTAAATTATGTACGGTACACAAACATGCCTCTAAAGTGTCACAGTTTCATGTAATGTAATAAAACTGCCTAATCCGTGTACTACGTGTACATCAGCTATAGGAGAATTGTAGTCACTGTACTCAAAATTGACACTAAATGCCTATAGACTATTTAGTAGCAATATTTTCAGGGATACAGTTTGCAATGTCAGTAATGGATTGTTTCTAAGTCTCTCTCTCTCTTTCCCCACCCCTTATCTTCATTTATTTATTATTGCTATTCATTATTATGATTTAATATTAACATATGTTGTTAAACTAACCATATTTTTGCAAAATGTGATGTAATATTTTTATGTGTTATTATGATTCACTATTAACATACTTTGCTAAACTAACTATTTCTTTGCCCTTATGGTTTACTTCTTACTGGCAAGCTGTTACCATACTGACTGTTATGTTGTTTACTGTTGTTTTACACATAATATACATTAATATGTATTTGGATGAATTAAAAAAATGATGTTCCATTCTGTTAATACTAACAATGGTTTGGTTGTTACTAACCTTAACCTATTGCTATACCTCTATCACCACAGCATGTCAAGGTAGGCCAGTTCCGGCTGATCCCCCTACCTTGCCTCAACCAGTCATGGCACTAGGTCCCAGCACATCTGAGACCCAGACAGGTGATGCCTCCTCTGCTGCCCCTTCACTACTTGCAGCATTGGGTAGTACCACCACATGAGACAGAGCCCATCCCCTCTGGGAGCAGTGTTGGAGGGGGTGCTGTCACCCAAGATGAGCTGCCAGTTTTGGTGCACAGGATAGTTTACTGTGGGTTTGACCTCTGCCTGTGCCAACCTGGTGTGGCAGCCTTGCCCTGGTGCCCAGCCTCCAGCACTGCCACCCTTGGAGCAGTGAAGGAGCAATGCTGACAGTCCCATGGGTGGGGATGTGAGTCATGCTGCTTCTGCTGCCTTCAGGCACATGGGACTTAGATTCCACAACACCCTCCCTATCCAAGGTGTTATCCTCATGTGTCACACACACTGCTCCAGTCTGCTATCTTGTCTGTCTTGTTTGTCTGCAAATGCATCCTCACCTACCCAGCTTACCTCCCCCCACATGTACTTATGTCCCTTCCCCAACATTCCACTCTCACCTTAAAAAAATAAATAAATAAATAAAATGGGCACCTGTCCCCCCAAAAAAATATTGTCCCATACATAGCTCTCCATTTTGCACACGTGTCCAGTAAACAAATGTAATTTGGTCCAATTGGCTTGACAATGCAGTTATGTTGTCCTCATCCCTCTGTCTAGGGTTGAGACTTCAAAGTCATGTGCAAATTATGTCAAAGTGCACAGTTGTTGCTGTACAAGAAATTGATAGCTATGGTTCTATGCTACACCCTTCCTGGACATCCCTACCTGCCTTTCACTATGTTTTTCCTTTGCTTGTACCCCATTTCACCACCTTCCTTTCTCCCTATTTTTCTTTTCTTTATATTTTTTAGCATGTTGCAGCACAGTGGCCAGCTTCGCTAAGCTCAGCTAAATAGAGCTATATTGACTATATGTGTTTATAAACTTGTAATACACAGTTACAAAATAAACCCAAGACCATCGCACCTGCAGACCACTGCATAAGCCTGCCAAACCACACAACTCTTACGTAAAACAGCTGGTTTTAATAAAACATAGTAATTGCAGTTACAGTCATTAAGAGTATTTCAGCAGAGCTGCGTGCCACACCATGCCATGCAAACTTGATTGAAATGTAATTAAAGTAAAATGATTACAAATGGGAGTGTGCCTTGGACTCTGGTGCAATAGTACCCCACTAGAAATCTAAACACAGAGTAATGGATGTAAGTGAGGCATGTGATAGCAGGTAAATGTGCCCTTCAGCAGCAACATGTAGTAAGATACCTGCTAATGCATTAATGGCAAAATACATGTTCATCTGGAATCCTGGTGCACACATACATCCATATAAAGCCACACACATACTGATGGATGTAGAAAATATATGTCAAAGCCTGTATGTGTACACATATATCTTGAAAATACATATTTATATTTTACGTCTTTTGCTGTCAATTGATATTTTGATTGTTTATTTAATTGTTAATTAGTGTTTTAGAAGTGTATATAAGGAAAGTGTGGGTAATTTGAGGATTGTTCTAAAGAAGTCCTGTTACAATTTTATGGACAAAAGTGCTTAACAATAAAGTTTGGATATCTGGTGCAATAGAAGCTCTCCTCTTCATTTTATTGTGGACTGCTGTTTTCCTGTTTATCTTGAAAATACACCTACTGCAGCAGTGACTCAGTAGCTCAGTCTGTTAATTGCCTTCCAAATGGTATATCGTGCCACACACTGTCCTGGGTTCAAATCCAGTGGTGTGTAGAAGTGAATTTACAGTATGGTGAAGGCAGCAGTTAATGAGGGCAGGCCTTGCTACAAGCAGGGACTTCCAATGTGTATGTTAACTGTGCAGCTGTGATAATCTGCACAGTGTCATTCACTCTTTATTCACACACTGCATTTCAAATTATGTCTGATTTTCACTGATGGAGGTCACAGGCCTCCCGGTAAGAAAACACTTCGCATATCCCTATAACAAAACCTATATGTGCATAAAGTATCACATCTTGCATTAATATGCATTTACACAGGATGTCAATGCAGGTACTGCAAATAAGGGCCACTAATATTAGAGTGCACCACACAGGCCTTCCAAGGTCACTGTGCAGATTATCACAGCTGCACAGCTAACATACACATTGGAAGTCCCTGCTTGTAGCAAGGCCTGTCCTCATACACACACTGCAAATTGCTACCAGACTGTAACACATGGCCTGGCAGTTGCCTAAATGGTGGACATATTCTTATATTTATACCACATCTTACCCAAGGACACACTAAACATGTTGTCTAGTACTCTGTTAGTGATACCATTGCCTAACATACTTACCTTAAACACATCTCATTTGGAGTGGAAAGGGTAGCCTCACTCTGGCTCTGCCTCTACAACAAGGCTGACACAGCTCACACAGTTACTCCTACAGCTTGTTGTCCTCCAAAGTGTTCACACTCTCTGCCTATGTCTATTACAAGCAGCTGCAGCCTGTAGCACACACATCACTATGGTATGGTTTCTGCTACAGACCTACTCTCTGTGACAATGTAGTCACCTCAGCCCAGTAATGTCCAGCGCAATATATTAGAAGGGCACCCTAACCTACATGAAGGCCTTTTATATTGTACAGTGGTTGCATGTCATTGGCTGATGATAGTGCAAATCAGCTGTGTTAGCTGCAATTAGCATTTCAGAACCACAGATTGGTTTAGAGGCAATCACCTGCTAATGAGAGGCATGTTTAAAAGGCAAGCAGCTGGCTATGGAGAATCAGTCTGTATGAGACTTTCCTCACAGAAAGCACACCTTTGTGAAAACTTTACTATCACCAAATATCAACAGAGGAATACTGCACTCCATCAGGTATGTAACTGATTTTGTATACAACAGGATGCAGATGGGTGAATAGACCTATGAGGAATAGGGAATATAGCATTAAGCCTGCCGTAGCCCTGTGAAAATGACATGTCATTGATCTCTTGCTTTCCTACACATACACAGGAGGTACTATAAATCAAGGGTGCATTGTTTGTTGTCACTGTGTCACATTGGTCTTGGACTGTCCCTTTATAGTGGCTGTAATAACACACTGCTGATTATGTGGCACTATTCCTATGATGTATTATCAGGGGGTTGCCCATAAGGGACACACCATAGTAGATTTGAGTGTTAGGTGTATGAACATACAGCAGTATCTGTCATGGCACACGCGGAAAAAACTGAATGTTTCTACTATCTCAGTTGTATCTACACACTTAGTATGTTTGAACACTGTGGAGTATGACATGTGTGAACAGCAGTGGATAGTGCCAGCCATGTTATCCTTGCTGTATCTCTACATAGTGACTTTCTACGTATGTGATCCTGTAATGTGGTCTCCCTTTTTTTGTCTTCCAGAAATCATGTATCATAGGTGCCATGCACCTTTCCCTGATGCAGAAAATGAAATTATACTTGAAGCATTAAGGCTGTGTACTACATGAACTACAAAATGAACTGGCACCTCACCTAAGTGTCATGTTTAATCATACCCTCACCTCAGGCTTTGTGTCCACTGAGTGGTGCACAGCTACAGTTATCCCACTCCACAAGGGGGGATCCACCTTGGATCCCGGGAACTACCACCCCATCAGTCTGACGAGCCTGATCTGCAAGGCCATGGAACGTATTATCATGGATCTTAAAAACAAAGACATTGGCAACCTTAAAACACTGAATCTCACCCAGTTTGGGTTTGTGAAGGGGCAATCTTGTCTCCTGAACCTTATTGACTTCTTCAAATCAGTCTCCAGATCCGTGGATGAGGGTAAGGCAGTCCACACAGCCTATCTGGACCTTGCCAAGGCCTTTGACACCATCCCCCACTCTGGAATCATAGATAAACTTACTAAGCTGGGCATTAATCCCTACATCACTCGATGGGTTGCCAACTGGCTTACTGACAGAACCCACACTGTAAAAGTAGCTGACTCCAAATCCAGCTCCAGACAAGTGACAAGTGGAGTACCTCAGGGATCAGTCCTGGGACTGCTCTTGTTTGGCATCTACTTCTCTGAAGTACAGGCCAACACTAAGGGACTCTGGCTAACAAAGTTCGCAGATGACTGCAAACTGGGAGCCATTACTGAATCCCCAAATGATGTGGATACTCTGCAAAAGGGCCTTACAGAAACAGATGCTTGGTGCCAGAGCCATGGGCTCAAGCTCAATGCCAAGAAATGTATAGTTATCCCCTTTGAGAAAAAACATGTACCTGTGCATTATCACATAGGTGGCAGTACACTAAACACCGAAAGTGTGATAAGAGACTTAGGGACACAGGTGGACAGTGGTCTCACCTTCAATAATCACATCGCCACAACAGTCAGGAAATCCTTCTATGTGGCACACCTCATCACTAAAAGGTTTTCATCCATAAAAAAGGAGGTCATTGTTCCACTGTACTCATCCCTCATTAGACCCATTATAGAATACAACGCCCCATTTGGTATGTACCTCTCAAGACATCTGCAACAACTGGAAAGGCCACAGAAATACCTCACTAAAAGAATCACAGACCTAAAGCAGATGCCCTATGCTGATGGCCTTAAAAAACTCCAGCTATACTCTGTCGCATATCATCTAATCCGAGGCAATCTCTGCTTAACATACAAGGCCATGTCAAACCCAGACCTATTGGACACACTTAAAGAAATCCCAATCCCTGAGAGCCACACGCTACAGGGATCTAAAGCTTGTCATCACAATAAAAAAACGTGCTGGAGGGATAGGTTCCTGACCCAGAGACTCCCCAGACTCTGGAATAGACTGCCCATACATGTCAAGCAGAGCACCTCTTTGGCCCTCTTCAAAAGGAACCTTGATGACTGGATGGGAGAAAGGAAATTCACCCTGGGGATTATGTCAATCACCCTGCTAGACAGGGGTCCAGGGAAGTAAATAGTGTGGGAAGAAATAGCCAGGGAATTGTTATGGCTAGGCTTGTATAGGCCCTAGGGCCAATAGCCTAGTATCAACCTATGAACCTATGAACATCATCAGATCCTATTGTCCAGGTGGAGGCAAAACAGGGAACAGTGGGCTGCCTTGTGGAGAGACCTTGTCCATGATGTGAATGGCATGGGCCATCAGGGCAGGACATATGAACAGATTCAACAATGTGCAACAGACATTATCAATGCTGCATGATGAAGGGCAGCAGATGTAGCCAAGGATCATGCCATCACTGGTGATCCTGCAGCACAACAACCACTCACAGCCGTTGAGGAATTCCTGGTGAACCTAGACACACATGACAGCTCCCAGGCATCCATCACATCATACATCGTGGAGGCGGGTGCCACAGTTTCCACAGCGGAGGCACGTGCAGGTAGGCTTACTGTGTTCAGCACTGTAATACTGTAGCAGTCAGTGTGTCAGGCTGTACATACTTTTACGTGGGTATCAGGACTTAGGTCCTTGGGGGGAGGGTTTTACCTCAGTTGTACTCTCATACTCAGAATGTGACCAATACAACAAGTAACACAGTAGGTACTGTAAATGTGAGATATATGGATCTATTACCTTGTGCTGCAACATGCATTGGTACTGACATTACCCCACCCTCAACTTTTCACAGGTCCATCAGGTAATGGCTAAGGCTGTGGTCCTGCTTCTTGTAAGCATTACACTGTTTTGTTAAGGAACATTTATATTCTATTAAAGTTAAGGGCCAGAATATTGCCCTATTTCAACATAATGTCATGTGTAAACAGGGTAGAATGTTTTTAGTTTCCATTCTGGAACAGGTACATAAGGATCTTAAAGGGGTAATCACAGGACTGCAGCTGAACAAATAGAAACACTTTGGCAGTAACAGTTAAGAAAATATAAGCATCCTGGTTTAAATGAGGGATTTACTCTAAAATGTCTTTTAAAACACAAAAGGTTGAAAGGATATTAAATTAGGCAGTGAAACATGTACTTCAATACATTTGTTAAGATATGCATACTGGGTTTTTATCTGTTGATTTATCAAGTATACTGTCATATCACTTAATTAAAAGGTAAATTGTACTGGTTATGTTTTACTTGATTTACTTGAAGTGATTGTTATAAAGCTCTTGCGTTGAATGTATATTTTGTTCTGAGATGAAACATTTGATCACTAATACAGCTGTGGGTCCTTGCTATTATAAGTATTGGTGGATTTTTTTGTACACAATAGTGCAGGTATTAATGTCCCGCTTTTTTCATTCTTATCATAGGTGACCAGGAAGGTTGTTTTTTGTCCCCTACACAACCTGATGTCAGTGTCTCTTTGGACTCTAATGATGATGGTGGCCACAGTGAGGCACAGGTGGGGGTGTTGCAGCTGAATCTGTGCCAGAGGTAGACATCCCTCTTCTGCCTCAATTGTCACAGCACACACTCAGTATGCCCACACATACCCTGTCCCCGGAGGCCACAGATACTGGACAGTCAGAGGGTTGGGACATTGAACAGGAAAGTGTGGCAACTATGGCTCCAGTGAGTGTAGACACTGGCCATAGCCAAATGGTGAGGTTCCACACAGGTGGATTGACAGGGGAGGTTGTAGGAGGCCTGCTGTCCATCCACCACCTGTTGCAGGTGTCACCTCATGGGTCATTCGGTGCATGTTTTGGGCCATCATGGAGGCACAGCCACATTCGGAACAGAACACCAGACATGTGCTTAGGATTATGGATGCAGCACAGTCTGACATCTGTGACTATCTCCACCACATTTGGGATACCCTGTATTGGTTGACTGATGCACTGGACAGAATATGGCATGAGATAGTATCTGCCTTGGGCCACACATTGTCTGTTTTGGAAAATGTGGTTGGAGTTTAGCATCAGACTCATGGATGTAGGTCAGCAACCCCATATGCTTACTCTCTACATGGCTGTGCACAGTTACGATCCCATAGTGACAGTACATCAAGTGCTATAGAGGGGAGTGTGCTATCCACACCAATACATGGCAGGCCATGGGCGTATGGTCCTGGTCAATCCCACAGGGGACACGATCCCAGCAGCAGCAGCAGTCACTGTCAGGTGCTAGCACCAATTCTGACCTCGTGCACAGAGGTCCCAGTGCAACTCCTTGCAGAGCCAGTTCCCTGTTCGGGGCTGGAGATGGTGAACTGTCAACTCTACCATGTACAGTCCAAAGCTGTCCAACATACACACATGTAGGGCTAGCACTGAGCTTGACTGTATACATGCACACACTCAGAAACCACTGTCAAATGCAGGTCACCTACAGACACACACAGCACCTTTCCATGGTCCATCTTACCTGCTTCCCTTCCTGACTCAAACACATGTTGCCAACCATTTGGGTCAGCCTAGGCCTCCTGCAACCCCACACAACAACCTGTGCAAGTAATGATACCTGTGCCACATCCCTGTCATACTCGCCACTGATGCAGGGAAATACAGCTATGTGTCTGATGCACAGGGTGACTATATTAAATAACATGTACTTTTGTAATGTAGTGTTGTTTTGCCATGCCACTTGCAGTGGTTAACAACAGATACTGTATGCTGGCATTTTTCACAAATACGTCACATATTTTGGTGTACCTTATGTTGTATGATATTGTAATGGCTGTATACTTACATGATGACAGGTGTGTCACAGACCTGTTTATGTGTCTGCCTCAGGGGTCTGTTGTGATAATCTATGGATACACAGTGGCAATGAATCAACACAGGATGGCATGTCAGCACAGTAGAAATATGTCTTAAGCAAGGCACAGCACTATAAGTGCATGGCTCCAGAGGTTCATATGTTATAACAGGCTAACATGGACAATGGCGACATTGCAATCAGTGTACTCATGCATCCCTAATCTGTGAACAGGTCTGCTACCCTTGATATGTGCCACCAGGGTTTTGGGAACTCACACATCTACAAGATGTGGCGATGATGATCACCCATCTACAAATAACCTGTGTCGAGTACAGACAGCTTCCCAACAACAGTTATGATTGTTGTGCACTGTATGCCAGTGTGTAACCTGCACATGATGTGTGTCACAGCAGATGTGTGCTTCACATGCATGGGGGGCCTGTTTCATGTAGGGTGTACTGTCTGTGTTACATACCTGTCTCTCCAGCATGTACTATGTATACCAAAGTGATGTTGTAGGTGTGTAAAACAAGTGAGACATGTGTTAGTCCTGTCATGGATATGCAGGAGGTACACAGTAGGATCTGACACCTCCCTCAATGGAGCCAGACACATCCCCTTCAAAGCATGTAGGAAACAGACTACACATGTACGGTCATGACACCGACTCCATAGGACATGTTATCTGTGTTGTGCATTGGTGTACCATGGAACCTGTGTGGCTGATAAAGTGGTATGATATGCCTGTGTAGTGACATAGCAAGGGTACCACTCCACACAGTAATAGGTGTGATGAGTGCCACATTCAGTATAGCAGTGACAGTCTGGGATTTACATCCCACAGCTGTCAGTGTAGGGTATACAGCAGTGAATGCATCCCCACATTTACCAACCAGAGAGAGTGAAAGGCTACATTACTCTCTGTGTCCATAACTCCATGTGTAATGGCTCAACTGCATGTGGTGTGTGGACACTACAATATTTTGCAGGGGTGGATAATGTCCCAAAGGATAGTATTGTCCAGTCAATGGCAGTTAGCCTTTGTCAGTGGCTCAAAGTACAACTGACTGTATCTTAGGTCATGCTGGATTCCTGTTGGTTCTGTGTGGTAGTTTGCATACTGGGACCTGTCACAATCATCGGCTAATGTACTCAGTCAGAGGTCACTGGCACTGGCTGTGACTGCAGAGAGGGAATAGGTAGATGGGGTATGCAAATAATGAAGGATGGTGAACCACACTGGTGACTGGTGTCATTGCAGCACAGGTTTCCCAGAGTATGACTGTCAGATACTTGCCTATCCACCAGCTGACATAACACTCTGTGTATGATGTACACAGTTTCCAGCAAGGCCTGCTCTCCAAATATTGTCATACACCTTGTCAGGGCATGATTGATGGAGTGAGACATATGTCCGACATCCATTGCATAGTGTAACACTCAATGGGCTCTGCTGGTTACAGCCAGTAGGCATGATCTGGCCTTGAGCAAACTTAACAGTGTTTATTTCAGTGGCACTAGGTGTACGACAGTGTCAGTGTTTGTATCCATGCTAACTGCTATCATGGCATTTCAGGTGACATGACTCAGAGATCTGGGAACACTGCTTGGCACTACTTGCTAGTTGTCCTCCATTCAAGTAAGTATTGCAGTTTCTTCCAGCATGTTGCACGAAGACAGTCATGTAAGGTATCTATACAGAGTACAGACAAAGAAGTCAGGGAAGTGTAATATGTACACACTGTGTTGCTTTGTCATGCTGCAGCTCAGTTGCCCAAAGGATGGTCCAGGTCCTTACCTACAATGCCCTGCAGCACTGCTGTGACATCCTCATACAGGGACCAACGTAGTGTTTCATGTGTTTACCAATATGGGTGACCAGTACAGCACCCCAATGTGAGGTCCTCCCTGGTGGATCTGGCCACAGATCAGTCTCCTTAGAACTACAGGCATGTACCCCCCTTGCAGAAAATACAGACATATATGCCAAGACAGTCATTTATCACCTCCTGTGGGATGATTGACATAGTGCACCCCCCCTTTAGATGGGACAGGCAAGTATGCAGAGCTCTACATCCATGCATTATGTCACCAGCATTACAACGGCATGAACTCAGCTGCACTTTACAGGAGGGACACAGGGTCATCATTTCTCAGAAAACCTGACTGATGGACAACTGCCATTAGCAGGCTGTACAGTAACAGGTGGACAGTGCTGTGTGACAGTTGGAATGAGGGTGCTCTTCCTTTCATGGAGTCACTACCTCATCAGCTAAAAGAAGTACATACTGTTGTTGTGATGTTGAGTACACACAGTAAGTGACACAAGTAGCCACCCATGCAAAGCAGAACCACAGTGCATAGTATACTTACATATCTCACCTCAAAGGGCAGGTTGAGATTACAGGTGACCTCAAATGTCATAATGCCACATATGATGGGTCTGAACTCATACCTGACCTGTACACCCACACTGTCTGTGTTAACTACACTCCCTTCTCCCCACCACATGTGACATATAACATTCCTACAACCTGTGCCATAACTTTCATATTTACAGAGCAGTTCATAACTGGTCTCTCAGTGGAGTATACACAGAATCTATTGCATATGCTAACATTCCAGGTCGCATCCCACATGTGATCTGACAAGGATTATAAACACCACTGGGACACTCTTGCAATCATACTGACACTACTGGCTGCACACCAGCTGAGTGGGCAATGGCAACTGTTATACCCGTGCATCCACTGACTGACATAACTGTACACCTCTTTGTCTGAGTATCCATATCTGTATGGCTGTAGGGGAGATCATCATGGAACTGATCAGCACACATATATGTGTTCTACAGTACAGCACAGTCTGTACATAGTTTGGGTGTGTAACAGGGGGAGCATGAGTGTTACACATGGTAGACATTTCTGAGGCAGTGACCATGGACCTGGGTGAGGGTACATCAGGGCATACAACACCCAAGACTCAGTCAAGCTGACAAGCACCCACTTAGGCATCCATGATATTATCATTGTAGGGGTCACTAAGTGGCCCATTGCTGGCACACATAGGCAACATAGGAACATCCACCTCCAACAGCTGATCTGTCAGCACCAGTGTTCAATGTGGCGCAGTCCTGGGTCCTCTACTGCTTGTAATCCATTCAATCACAACTACTGACTGACTGTGGCTAACAATGTCTGATGCCTGCAAATTGTGTGCACCCAGAGTCTCTGTGGTATATCACTATCCTGCAAGAGGGTATTGTTAGCACATATTTGTTGACATTGTAATGGCCACTAACTCCATGCAAATATATATGTAGTATCAGTTCCATCAGTTAGACTTATGTACCTGGTAAGTAGCACATCAGTCGCAACATGTGATGTACATAGTCAGGGGTGAATGAACTGGGCACACAGACCCGGCCACACAAGTTTACACCTAATGTGCCTTAGATAACCCTGTCTGTACAGTGGCATTCCAGGAATCACATGGCATAGCTGAGGCCACAGTCACCTGTACATGACATGCTCATAATCTCCAAGTACTCTTTCCTCAGCATGCCAATATCTGAGTGCAATGGCCATTTGGTGATGTACCTTTACAAGCAGTACTGGCAATTGCACACAACTGTTTGGTCCCTCACAAGGTCATTTCATTTCTTCAGTATGTGTTCAATGAGGGCAGTCTGCAATGAGTGTCATTGTCACCTGTGGCATATAGACTATGCAGAGGTGATCTGCGGCTTGCATACAGGGCAATGTGTGACCTGCTTTATAGCATATGCTGCCTATCTGTAGGAGGCATAGTTGATGGATAACCAGTGTAAGGCCATTAACCTTGTATATGACATTGGTACTACATGCTTGTGGGAGAGATTTTTCTAGCAGACTTAAACACACCCTTGAAACAGAACCCTGCCTAATGGCACACAGAGCACCTCACTGTACCTCATCATATGCCATCTGTATGAATGGCTGGGTAACCATTATCTCAATACAGGGCATATGCCTGTGTCCCTTGTAAACTGGGACAATATGTGCTGATCCTGTAACTGTGGGTAAAAGATGTCTATGATTGTGAGGGCTCTATGGCCATTATGCCCATGACATTCAAACATCCTATAGTTCCATAACATGATATAAAATGCTCTAACAGGCTCACACAAAACCAAGGCTAAATTTAGGCTAGCACCACTTCCAGTCACTGTGTACAGGACACGCCAAGGCACATAAGTAGTGCAAGTTGGCTGTATGTAGATGAGAACACTTACCTATGTAATGGTACACACTACAGATCACAGTGCATGATGCACACTACACACCTCATGTCTGCTAGTACTATCAGTTCAGGACATACTATGCTTGATGACATCAGCAGGGCTTGTTGTGGTCAGTCCTTGGGGGGGGCACATCACATGCTACAAATAAAATATTTCAAAACCATACCTATTTTTATGCTACTAAGATAATCATGTTTATGTCATTGGGAGACACATACACCACGTAGCCTGCAGAGAGATTAAAACCCCTAGCTATCTAGTCTTACACACTGTAGATCACAGTATTAATCACACGCACCACAGCTTAAGTCCTGAAACTATACCTTCAGCTGGTAGTCGTAAGATAGATGACATCATCAGGCTTTGTAGAAGAGGGCAGTGTGGAAGCCAGCAGCAAGTTACAGGGCCAAAAAGCAAATAACCATTGCAGGTGGATAGCGCATGAGGGCATGGCAGTTTTTTTGTGGAGGTGTATATATGTACACACACACAGACATACTCACGTGTACCAAATATCCTGGAGTAAGATTAGAACCCCTACCTCTCTAGTTGTATTCACTACAGATCACCGTACTTGCTGCATGCACCACATGTTGAGCCTGAAGTACATGTCATTGTAGGCACAGTATTTGATGTATTACACAAACTAGGTTTGTGTTGAACAGCATCAGTGGTCTGCAGAGTGATATTGCTTCATACTGTTACCTGCATCTATTATCCTAGCAATGGGCTAACTGTTACTATCTTAGCTATATGTGTACATATACCAGTATGGCCATATGTGGCTGTTTGCAGTTAGATGGGCAAACCTGTGAGCAAGAACAATGTGCCCTGTCCATGTGTCCTTTGACAGCATTATACATTACACCACCTGCTCACCTGTGTCTGTCTACATGGTGACATCCAGCAGGCACAGGGGTCTGTAGGTAATTGGATTATGTACTGTTTCCCCCTTAGTTTGGATCCTTTGAGCAACAGTATGAATATGTGATAGTGCAGATTTACTCACCATTATTAGGGTATGTAGGACAATATAGACATCCACACACATATGTCTGTAATTAACAGGGATGTATCTATAAATGTAGCTGTGTGTGTCTATGATATGTATATGTGTTATGTAGATCTCTGGGGAGAGTCTATGCATCGAAGTGATATATATAGCTATATATATCAGTATATAAACATATATATATATATATATATATATATATATTTGACATTACATAGTGATAGATATACTATGTATGTGAGAGAGAGAGATAGTGGCAGACAGATATATATATGCATATCTCAGTATGTATAGACATATCTATACATAACAGGTCAGTCTGTTGATGGGGCAACAGAATTGCGCTCATTTTAACTAAGTGTTTCTGCATGCCCAGTGTGACTGTCAGTATTTATGCAGTGACTCCAGCCCACACACACCTGCACTCCAGTCTGGGATTTTGTGTATTACAGACTATACCTCTCAACTGTCCAAAGTTTCACTGAATGTCCAGAGTTTTGGCTCATGGTCTGGTCCTCATAAAATATGTGGTTTTCTGGCAAATCACTTGGATGAAGTTAGGAATGAAGTCACTAAATAGTGACATATATTTGAGTGTCTAACTTCACATCCCTCAGAAAATTATCTGTTGAAACACACCCTCTGTTATTTTAGCAAACTGTTCACGTTTATGAGAGGGGTATTTAACATTTTCCCTATTTGTGGGCCTTTGTTCCCCCATTTTGTCGGGCTTTGAACAGATTTCTTGCACTGAGAGGTTGAGTGGTATGTTACAAACATTGACATCTGTCTCTTTTTCGCACATCACTCTAACTGTTCCCAGCACTCCCTAGCTGTCTGCTGTACTTAATATGTGACTGAGGTTCATAATGTTACACCACACACAGACTGACAGTCTGTGAAAACACCAACATAATAATACCTCGCATGCAAAACATGTGCCTACTTTCAGATTACAAGCATCAACACCATGCTAGCTTCCCTTGTCCACTGAGCCAGACAGGCTGCCAGACAGAGTGTGATTATGTTCTATGTTACAGCCCTGAGATTGCCTGGTCTGCTGATATACCATTGCCGACTTACTGTTAAAGCAGTTATATGAGGACACTACTGTATTGGGTGTGGGGGAGCAATAGCATATGATCTGCTGGGATAGGCAGTAGTCCAAATATCATGTTACCCCACTGTTTAACAACTGCCTTGCCTGATGTAGTGCATGTTCCAACCATGAGGCCTAGTGATTATTAGGGAACACATACTATTGGACTGGGTGCCTGTAGTCCCATGGGGTTGTTACTTTTGTCCACATAGCCCACTATATTTCCTTGCATAAATGCAGCAGATCCATACATATGATACCATATTACAGTAATCCATACAGGTAGTGTGTAGGTTAGAGACATACCTTGCGAAAGCTGAAGTTGACAGGACTGTAGTTTAGGGATGACTTTGTACGATGCAAGTAGGACACATCCAATACATGAATAGGTACAGGTTGTGTGGGTTGTCTGGCATTAACAATTTTATATATGCATGTGAGTTGGATTAAGGTATCAGTCCCTAGGGCTTGAGGTTGTCAGTGAATGTGCTATGCGTTGTCTCTTAGCCGACGCCAGTCTGTACTGAGCATGCCTAAGTCTACCTACAGGGACATTATCAGGGGGTTCTTCCTCCGAGTCCTCCTGTGACTGCAGCTGTTGCTACATAGGCACTGGTGGGGGTGTGTGTATCTCTTCCCTTTGCTGATCCTGCTGCAGGTGTTTCTGCAAGATCATATTGTGTAGCATGGTACATAGTGTGAACATATTGGCACATGTGGCTGGGGAGTACTGCAGGCCTCCACCAGATATATCAAGGCACTGAAACCATGATTTCAGAAGCCGAAACACACACTCCATGATGCTCCTAGTTTGTGCGTGTGCCTCATTATGGCATTCTTCAGTCTGTGTATGTGCATTTCTGATGGGTGTCATTATCCACTGTTCCAGTGCATAGCCATCATAGGTTCATAGGTTCATAGGTTCATACTAGGCTATCTCTGCGAGGGGCATTTACAGCCTAGCCCCCATCGCTTAATGGCTTAGGCCCCCCTTTAGTGTGGGACTATATACCCTATTTTTTTTTCTGCCTCTGTCGCAACTGACACTGAGGTAATCCCTGGGGTATATCATACATCTCCCATCCATGGGTCAAGATTTCTCTTGAACAGGGCGAACAGGTGCTCCAGGTGCTCTTGCTCACCAGGATTTTGATTTCCAGAGCACCACATCCCTCAGTGATGAATCTATCCCTCACGTCCTCATATAGCCCCGTGTGCCTAGGAAGGTCAAGGTTTAAGTCTCCCTCTGATGGGATCTAGATTTGATCTTTGATTTTGCTCTGGGCATTCATTCATCAAATCTGGCTTTGTATGTTAGGGTGGCAAGCAACAAAAGTGAAGGCTAGAGCTGGCGAGCATAGGGGAATTCTTGGTTCGTTCTTTCAACGAGTAGTTTTTTTGATTTTTTTCTTTCCTTTTTGTCCTTGTGGCCTGAACTTTGCGAATAGAGATAGCTTCCAGAAGATTCGAGATGGGGCATTGTATTGTTGGGTGGGTGAGTGATGAGTGATGAGTAAAGATTGATGATAGGTGGAGACTATGACATCCCTTGGGTGGGCAATGAAGAATCTAGCAATGTGAATTAGCTTCCTACTATCTCGTTCCTAACCATTTTAGCTAATGACTGGGTCCCCAGACAGGTCCCCACTTCCCTGCTCAGTGGATCTTCACCTGTTGGGTAGCCATTGCCACCTTTTTGAAGGTAGGGGTATATTTTTTTTCATTTTTTTTTTTTATTATTGGTATTTGGCTTTTCTTCTGGCTAGGGTCATGGGCTTCGCACCTCCTTCTGTGTGATCCCTGTCTTCTTCTATGGCTGTGTTGTGGATGTTTTTGCAACTTTATGGCCAAACTTTGTCAGCCATAACCCTTCATTGTTTGCTTGTACCTCCTGTGTTTGTTTGTAGTCAAAAGAGTAGACCAACAACTGACACCAGGACTACCAGGACAGGACACCACTTAGACTGGCGATCTTGTGCTTTCATCTGACCCAGCCAGTTTGCCTCCCTTTGTGACCATCTTGTGATGTATGGGTTTCAGTTAAATTCAATGATTTTTCAATGATACCCAAATGCTGGTATTGTATTAGAATATACAGTATGGGTATTGTATCTTTCAAGTATAGCCAGATCGATGTAGGCTGATGGATCCTCATCAAGTTTAAAAAATTGAAAAGAACTGTAAAGAAAAAAACCAAGCCTGAAAGGCATGATCTGCCTCTGGACAAAGCCAAACTTGTCTGGATATATCTTCTGCAAATTCCCTATGTATTTATTTATGCTCCAAGGAGCTTGATCTTCACCAAGAATTTGGCAGGCGGTAGGGTACAGGAGCCGGGTGGCGGTAGGTTTTGGGAGCAGATTGGAGTGTGGGTAGCCCACACCAAGAGGCGGCACCAGAGGTAAGACTTTGATTAATGATCTGTCCTCCTGTGCTGTCCTAGCTGTGGCATTTCTCCCATGAGTGGCTGTGGGAGCACACAAGCTGTGAGCCATCAGGTCCCATGGATGCTGTGTTTTTGCTTTTTGGAGAGAGCAGTTCTCACTCTGGAGCTTGGAGATGTCTGGGGCGTTTATCCTGGAGATCAATGGGGGGCTGGAATGGGTTTGGGGCAGATGGGCTGAGGGCCAGTAACTTGGACATATAGCTAGATGTAGTCTTGGTAATCTTTGTGATTTGTCTGTCATCTCAGTATTATCTCTGCTGGGCTTTAGATATTCTGGCAGTTTTGCCATTTTTCGGGTTTTTTGCTTCTTTGGATTTTTTCCTTGATTTCTGTCTTTTTAGTTTTTTCTATTTTTTATGATTTTATTTATTTTAATTTTTTTGTGTCTATTTAGTTTTTTACTTTTTTGGTGATTTTGCCTATGTTACCTTTCTTCTTTTTGCTGTTTCCTTGTAGTAGCTTCCTCCTTTGGTTGCTTGCCTTTGGTACAAAAGTCTTGGATTGAGCTGCCTTGCTACAAAGAGTCTTGGGGTTGTGTGGTTTGAACTTGTCTTAGCCATGCAGCCCGGCAGGAGCTTTTTGCTGGTTCTTTTTTTTGTCTTTTTTTCAGCGGCCTTTCTGGGAGCGAGAAGTAAAGGAGACCACACCAGTCTTAGGGTCTTACCCATCTTTTTTAGGAAGGTGGCTTGTGTTTTGATTTTCCTCCAGGTGTAGTCTTGATTTTGTGGTATGATGTTATCTGTTCCACCTCATTTGATGAATTTATTCCTCTCCCATGTTATTGAGTTCTGTGATTTAGTGTGGGTGTTCCTTATTGTGTTATGTCAGAGTGTGAGGTATGTTATCTCCTCTTGTGGGAGTACATTTGGGTTTTGATATTAGGTGAAGTTTAATTGGCCCAGGAAAATTTGGCTATATTAGTTTGGGCTTGTGTAGTTGGATGCATTGCAGTCTAACAGTCTAGTTAGTAGTTGTGAGGGGTTTATGGATGATGGTGTTTGGGCAGTGTGTTTTCTAGGGTGTCGCCAGGTCTTGAGAGAGGTGATGGCCCTGTATTACAAGCATTTTCATCTTGAGGTATTGCGCCTCAATTTGCAAATGATTGAGGGTGGGTCTCCAAACTTGAACTATACCCTCCTTTCTTGAATATCGATGTTCACTTGTAGGGAGAAGGGCATATGAGGGGGGTATTACCGGATTTTTTTAGGCTGCGTGACATGTCAGAGAGGTTTTCGATCCTGATATGGGCCTTTGGTTCTCCATACTGAGAAGGGGTTTTCTCACTGCATTTGTGTCAGCAGGTTTCTTGGCATTGAGAGTTGTTACCCTTAGTTTTTTATTTTTGGCTTGAGTTTTCTGGTTTGTGAGATTTGTTGGTGGTTTTTTGCATAGCATTACCCTTTGGAGAGAGCCTTGGTGGTGGCCAGAGCCTCATTGGCAGGTGCTGACTTGAGGGCCAAGAGGCTGTGGCATCATGTCATCCAGCCAATATCAAGATCAGACACTTGGAAGGTGTTGTGGCTGTCATCCCAGCTCATCACAGGCTCGTATCATGTTATCTCCATGTCTGAGTGTGGTGGATCTCCTTTGAGGTAGGATACTGTGTTGGTCAGGGGTCACTCAGCTGATCAGCTTCATACTCATACTGCTGCTCAATGTCTGGTTCTATGTAGTCCAAGGAGGTGCAGGTCACTGCTGTTTACACCAGCTTTTCATGTAGTCCAAGGTCCAGTGTCTTTCAGACTGCTGAACCACTGTGACAATGACTGAATTGTTGTGCCCTGACACACGGAACTGTGAGACTTTAACGCCGTGAGTGCTTGCTGTCCTGGACTGTGGGCTGACTTGCAGTCTAAGTGTCCTTACATTTGAAGTACTGTGACTGTCTCTGTTTGTGTGGAGGTTTCGGTGTTTGAGGTTGTGTCTGACACTGTGTTGTGGTTTCTTGTTGTGTGGTTTATGTGGTGTGGCCTTAGGTGTTATGTGGTTTGTGTGTTGTGCTGTCTGGGTGTGTTTATGTTCTCTGGTCTTGTTGTTGTGTACTTCTTGTGGTCCGAACGGGTGTGTCTGTGTGTGTGTGATTGTGTTGTGTAGATTTTTGTGTGTTTTGTGTGTGGAGCTGAGGTGTGTGTGTGTGTGAGCTGTCTGGTCCTTTTGGTGTGTATTTGTCTGCTGAGAAGAGTGCTGTGTCAGTGTAGTTGGCTCCTGAGCATCTCAGTTCTCGAGATCATCTCCTAGTAAATGGTCATTTGGGATGTCTCCCCTAGCAAACATCTGGTTCAGCTGTGATGCATGCCAGATATGGGAGTCATGATAACTGCCAAGGCTGCCAGCACACACATTCATAATATGACCTGGTGGTTGATGGAGTGGTACCTCTTGCAGTTGACATAGATTCTACCCTCCTCACTGGGTGGTGACTTGATGTGTACATGAGTACAATCTATGTCACCCAGTACCTCAGAGTAATGTGCTACATGGTAGAAGTGTTGCATATTGCTGGACCTCACCTCAGGGGTGAGGGGAAAAGAAATGTGCTCACTGGCATGTGGTAGCATGGCATCCAGGAGCTGGTAGAGTACCCTGGAAGCAGATGCCTGTGAGACCCCCATCATGTCACCAGTTGGTCTTTGGAAAGTACCTGTAGCTAGTATCCTAAGAGCTACAGATACCTTAGTTTCCACTGGGATTGGTTCCCCTCTTTTGGCTCTGGGTCTGAGTTGAGGGTGGCAAAGCTCAGTGAGTTCTTGTAGTATGTCCCTGTCCACCCTGTAGAGCTCTGCAATCTCCAACTCACATAGCCCCTGGAAGGTTACCCTGGGCCTGAACACTCTTCTTCTCCTTCTCAGTCTAGGCCTACTGTCAGTAGCAGCAGCAGCAGCATTGACTTCAGCATCTAGCACATACAGATGTAGCAGACCTACAGTAGTCCCTAGCATTCCCGCAGTTAAAATTCCCAAATCTGTACTTCAATGGTGCAGAGTCTGGGGGAGAAATCAGATTGTAGGGTGTATGCATACTTTATACTGCTCTGCTGTAGGTGCTGTATATCATTAACATCATTTAACAGCCCTAGTTTAAGTTAAACAGAGGTCATAACTAATTAATAAGTCACTGGGTTTTAAATACAATCATCACTGTGGTGTCGTGTGCAAATGTGTGCAAACACGTGGAAACACACTCTCCTTAGCTAAACAAATATTAGAAGTGAGTGAATACCCCCCCCCACAAGGATACGCTCAGCACTGTGGTGCACCATGCAAACAAACTGAAGTAAGCTTAGAAGTCATTGGACGCACCTCCCCTGATGTTAGCTACCTCCTCTGTAAATAACAATATGGTTCTATGCCTACACAAAAGGGATATGCGGACACGATCTTCCCTTTGTGTTATTCAGTAACTCTACATAATTTGCACAGGGCTCTGTGCTCAGAGCCTGGAAACTACACGTTTCAAAGCCCTACCACATTAGCAACAGCACCAATACACCACTGCAGTTATTCCACACAGGGTCTTGTAATACATTTCTGTCACATCATATTAATTTAGTTTTTTTGCACTTTTTTAAAATTTTTTATAAAGCATGTTTGCACACTGCAGCACACCATGCAAACATGCCCAAATTATTAAAAAAAATTAATTTAACTTATTTCCTTTAATGTGTCATGTCAGACACACATATGATAGTTTCGCTCATATCTGTATGTGCTATGCCATTTCTGTACATCTATCTACATTTTTATAGCCCCTTTTGCCTTTCTATATTCTTGAACATGGAATTTTTCTGTGTACATTATGGACACTGACACGGGGTCTGCAGAGCTGCCTATCTGCTTGCTGGATCATTCTACCTGCCTCATTTGCACGACAGTCACCTGCTTATGAGGTGATTTACATGCCATGGACGTTTCCGTGTTGGCACTCTCGTGCACATCGCTCAGCAGTTCTTTCTGAATCAAAAAATGTTTGCAGGCATGTTAACAGTGCAGCACGATGACTACACTGAAAAAAATGTGTAGGCTTTATTAAATTCTCCCATGGTCTATAATTATCCCATGGCAGACATATATTGGTATTTGACTAGTTCCAGTAATTGATTAACTACTTGACTGGTCAAAGTTCTCTTTGGTGGACCAAGAAGGGAGTTATATTATTACATTAATTGTATGTTGCAGTTAAGACCTATCTTGGGTTATTAAGCAGAATTACTATATTGTAAAAAAACATTTTTTCTTAAATGTGACTATTTACAATTATTCTAGTTTATTTGCACAAGTCAAAACTGTACAGATATTATGGCTTGAAGTTCAAATGAAACATTACCTGACACCTCACTGTTATTGTACATTTCATGTGCAACAGGTAAATGCAGGGTGGATAACACCTAATAAGTCACCCTCCTCTGTTAATGCATGCTAATCATAATTTAGTGTTTTAAATAATTTACATAGGTTAGATTGGGTGAATTTTTTGTCAAGGGTGTAAATATTACTGATCAGATTAAACTGCTAAATTGTATAGACACCTAAATCTAGTCCTTTGTCAAGCTGTGGGGTTAAGTTGTGGGGAGGGTCGAGCTGGTGAAAGGGGACTTATTTTTATGGAAACAGTCCACCTGTTGTGACATTTTAAACATTTTTTTTTCTTCTCAAGGCTGAATCCTTAGCACTGAAGCTCAAAAACTATCTTGGCTATGATGAAAAACTTAACATATATAATCTATAGTGTGAAGTTTGCTATACTTGATGGAAAAGAGAATAGACATGGCTATAACATTTTATTAATTGCTACCTCAATTAAGAGTTAAGAGTTTGCTCATGAAACTTTCATACAAAACAAATACTACATAAAAGGACATTATTTTGCAATCTTTAATGCTGAATGAGCATAGATAATTGATAAGTACAAAACACTTATATGCTACCTCTCAATTCAGTGGTTACAGATGCAAATTACACTCCTATATTTTTGCTGATGATTATTCAACAAACATCAATAGTGTGGCAATCTTATTTAAGAAATCATTACAAAAACAGATAAAAGACCAAAAGGGAAACTGGTTATATCAGAGTTACAGTCTTATCTTAATGAAATGGATAGTTATAGCTTCTCCTTATGCTCCATGTAATGACAGCTATGACATCTTACTCAATTTCTTTCAGATGGTGGCTTATATTAATGGACACAACTTCCTTTTGGCAGGGGAATGTGAAATAACATAAGACACTTGATTTGATAAACTTGGTTCAGATTCATCAAGCAAATATTGAGCTTCTTTTAAGTCTCGTGAAATTCGGTGCCCTCTTTGACCTATCTACTGTTTCTTTTTCAAAAGAAATAGATTATACCTTCTTTTCTCCACCTAGTAAAATAAAATCTAGGATTGATTTGTTTCTAACTATAGGAATAGTATTGAGATGGACTATCCATCAAAGTAAACCTGCAGTGGTGACAACATGCAAAACTAAGTTGGAAAACGAATCTTGAATTGCTACTGGAGAACGATGCAAATAAGGTAAAGTAGGGAAAGGAATGCTTCTGATGAAAAGGAAATAAATATGAATTAAAATGGTTATTCTAAGCTTTATTGGTATTGTTATATCTGTTATTATTGTTGATGCCATTGAATATTGCATACACAGTGCTGTTGCTACTGTGTCTTCACTTTATTCATTTATTCTGCCTTCGTATATGGCTATGTATTAAGCTTGATTTTATTCCTAGCATGTCATGTTCATAGGTTCATAGGAAGGTACTAGGCTATTGGCCCTAGGGCCTATATAAGCCTAGCCAATAACTAGTCCCCGACTCCACAGCGATGTGAAAAATACTACAAAAGAACTGCAAAAAATCAGACTTCTCAAACAAGAACACAGTTGTAGTAACAAATCCACACAGCACAAAAGGTCAAGCGCTTTCGTCAAAATTGACTTCATCAGAACAAAGACATGTTACACTAAAACCTTTTTATACATTTTCCTTAATGAGTTCATCAAAATCAGAACAATTAAAATTTAAAGCAACAGTCTTTTAAAATATTTCAAAGTACATATAAATAAATAGGAATGGGAAATGTGTGTTTAAATTCATAAAATAGTACATAAAAAAATATATAATATAACAATTGTAAAAAAGTTTTTTATGTATTTGTTATATAATTTATGTATTTTATATAATAACAAGTGTTTAAAAAGGAATAATTATAATCTATTAGCTCTGAACAGAATAGATTCATTTATACCAGGAAACTCAGCCCCGTTTAACCTGAGTTGCCATCTAGTTTCAGCCCTGAGTAACTTGTTGGTCCGGTCCCCCCCTCTAAAATCAGGAGCAACCACTTCCAAAATACCAAACTTGAACCCATGGGAGGGGTTGGTTTTGATGTGTTTGGACAGAGCATTTTTTTCATCCTGTCTTCCTATACTATAACAGTGCTCGTAAATTCTACGGTTCAATTTCCTCTCTGTCTTGTCAATGTAATAACATGGGCAGGAATTGCATAGGGCTAAATAAACAACACCACAGGTGGTACAAGAACCAGTCACAAAAACCACCTCAATGTCAAATGGACTGAGTTTAACCTTAGTACCCTCGAAAATGTAACTACAGTACTCACAGCAACCACATTTGCGAGTACCTTTCCTTCTGGAATTCGAAATAGGTTTGTTCTCTAAAATATATTTTAAGTTGTTACTGACTCTGTATGTAAAAAGGGGCTCAGGACCCAAAACTGATGAAACATCCCTATTACCCTTAAACATGGCCTAATTGTTTCTAATGATCAGTTTCACCTCTTTAGAGGTATCACCGTAAGTTAAAACCATAGCTTGGCTAAAATCCTTTGGTTCATTATTTAACAGAGACACCTCCTCGTCGTTGGCCCCTAGTAAGGGCTTGTATCTAATGTTCCATTCACTCATTACCCGGTCCCTAATTTTCTTTAACATGTCCCAGGGATAACCTCGATGGAGAAACAGGTCCATAACTAACCTAATTTCATCTTCCACAAGAGTTAAACTAGAACACATCCTTACTACCCTAACCATCTGACCCTTAACAATATTCCTCTTAGTATAAGGAGGATGGTTACTTGAATATTCAAGGTAGTCGTTGGAAAAAGTGGGTTTTCTATATAACCTAGATTGGAAGCAATTGTTAGAAGTATCTTTGGTTAATTTTACATCAAGAAAGTTAATCTCCATGAGGTTACCATTCCCAGAAAATTTGAAATAATCACAAACGTTGTTGATGTATTCAAGAAAAGGTTCAAAAGATGTTCCATCTTTCCATAAAATAAATAAATCATCCAAAAATCTTAAGTACAAACCCCAGTCATTTTTGTAACAAGAATTAAATAAAAACTGGGTTTTCCAAAAGTACATGACTAAATTAGCGAAAATGGGGGCACAACTGTTGCCCATAGCCACCCCTTTTGTTTGTCTATAAAATTCCCCCTCAAAGGTAAAAAAATTGTTCTTTAATACATTTTCCATTAGTTCCAGTATGAAATTAATCATACTACCACTGAGGTTAGTTTTACTAACTAAAACGTTGTTAAAAAATTCCAATCCAACATCATGGGGGATAGAGGTAAAGAGATCAACAACATCTATAGTTAAAAAATAAAGATCATTGCTAAAAAAATCCTTCTTAACTTTCCTCAGAAAGTCCCATGAATCAATGAGTACATGTTCTAAGGGTACCAGGGCTTGTTTGACCATCCGATCAATAAACACCCCCAGTGGGTGAGTAATACTGTTGTGTCCAGAAATAATTAATCTATAAGGGGGGTCTTCCCAATTCTTGTGAACTTTAGGAATGCCAAAGGCTATGGGTATCACTGGATGTTCCACATGAAGAAAGTTGAAAACATCTTCGTTAATAACACCTTGGTATAGAGAGTCCTCCAAAAGAAATTTAATCTTTCTATAACTCAAATGAATTTCATTCCTGGAAGCTACCTCATATTTGGTATTATCATTCAACATATTGGTAATTTTGTTGTTATAGTCTACCACATTAGAGATGACCATACCCCCACCCTTATCGGGTTTCATGAATCTAACATCCTGGTTATTCCTTAGTTGTAAAAGTAAATTCTTTTCGGCCAGGGTCAGGTTATGCCTAGTATAACATTGAAACCTCAGAACCTTATAAATTTCATGACAACTAACATTTTCAAAGGAGTGTAAAATGGGTATAAGGGATGGGTTGTAACAACTTTTCTTGTAAGTAACAAAATTTCTAATAACATTGTTGTTTATTTTTTCTTTGTTCAACAATTTAAGGTTTAGTTTTCTAACAAACATCTTAAAGTCCATCAAGATTTTACTACTGTCATCCCTGGTGGTAGGCACAAATTTCATTCCTTTCATTAGAAGATGAAAAAGATCTTTACAAACAGGAAATTCTACATAGTTGTATATCTTAAAACTTTTAAACAGAAAAACAATGCTATCAGTGTTAGTTATAACTTCTTCATTGTCATTGTTATCCCTGTTAACTTGTTCTAATCGTAACTGTTCTTCCTCCTGTACGGGGAGTTCCTGAATTTCTGCCTCGCCCCTCCTTCCTCCCGATGGCCTAAAAAATCTTTATCTTGTCTAGTCTGGTTTCTATTCTATATCCTTTCGGACCTTCTAAGGGGAGGGAATTCAACATCATATCCATTGTTGTCATTGCCAACCTTGTTATTTACACCATTCTCATTAGAAAACTGGTACATTACCCCCACTTAAATCATTATCAAAATAAGCTTTAGGGAAAGGGTAAGCCAAACCATTCCTATATTCATATTCATCTCTGGAAAGTTTCTTATTTTTTCTAAAAATGTTATTGTTAAGTTCATTCTCCACCTTGTCAAAAATAGTGTTGTATCTAAAAGAATAGTGATTAAAATGTCCATCATCTATTACAACTTTATTAATTTCATCAATTTCCCCCAACAGTTCTTCAATCTTTTTGTTGTTAATGTTAACGATAAATTCCATTAATTCCACCCCATGTCAATCAAACATTTTAATTAAATCATCACATTATGGGTCACTTTTTTTTAAACCATTTGGAAATTTAAACATACGGAGGCCCTTAGGGACCCATTTTTTTGCAATACATTCCCTTAAATAAGAGTTGTTGCATTGTAAGGACCTAACTTTATGCATCTTGGTTTCAAGGGTTACTAACCTACTGTCCATGTTGTTTTTATCGGAATGACTGTGGTTACCAAAAAATGTGTGTTCTCTTGTTGTCCATTCCTTAAAACGATCGAACACAGGGTAATATCCATTACCGTCAGTTCTGTTCTCCACATTATTAGTTCCATTAGCACCAGTTCCTTGAACACTGGATTCCTTTGCATGCCCCATAGTCGAAACAGTCCCTCGCGAAACCGGAAGTGCACCTTCTCTAGGATTCCCCACACTGTTACCAGGTCCGTGGTTACAGGAAGTATTGGTGTTTTGTAGACATAGAACTGCATCCTGCAGCTCGGTTACTTTTTCGGTTAAACCCATTATTAACTGAAACAAGTTGTTGTTGTTAGCACCAGATGGTTGTCCACATAAAAAAGGGGGAGAGTTTAACTCCTCGAAGACTGCAGATAAATCGTGCTTATCCGTGTCCCAAAATACGGGTCTAGTAGGCACCAAAGCACCCAAGATCCACTGTGAAAAAACAAAAAGGTGCAGAAGCAGAAATGACAACCATAAAAAAGAAATACTGCCTCCAGGTGCCAATAACTAGTCCCCGACTCATAGCCAAAAAGGTACCCTGGCTTTTGCCACCCAAGAAAATTATTTTCCTGTGCCCATGTCGAGCAGAGCCACAGAAGTGATCCCCGGGGTGCATTTCCTATTTCCCATCCAATCATCAAGATTTTTCTTGAAGAGTGCTAATGAGGAGCTCTGTTTGACATAGATAGGTAGTCTGTGCCAGAGTATGGGAAGTCTCTGGGACAGGAATCTATCCCTCCAGCATGTTCTGTTTATTGTGGTGACAAGGTTTAGGTCCCTACAGCATGTAGCTCGGAGGGATTGGGATTTAATAGTATATAACATAAATACTGAAGATAGAGGACTCAAAGCCATGCCTTTTAAAATATATGTTTGCCTGCTTCAGTAAGAGACATGCAATTAAAGTTTGTTTTCCTAGAAAAGGAATGTGAGACTGAAACACAGGGCCTTATCTTCTAAAAATCTGCCTAACAGCTACACTGAGTATCTGAATTTAGCACATAGTATAAGGTGCTATCAACATGTAAAACCTCAATGCTGTAAAAACAAAAAAAATATACATCATTCTACATCTCAGACATGAAGGTATGAAGAGGTCAGAAAGGAGGGACAAGCCCACAGGATGTGGAAGAAAGTAATGGTTGCACCCCCTCTTCTTTTCAGGTGTGTTTTTAATCAAAGAAATAAAATGCTGTGCAAAGATAAACAGCTAAGGCATAGGCCGAACTCCTTCAAGTGAAGAGACAGAACAAGGAAGTTCCAAATCATACTGTAGTATAACTAATTCAGTCAGACTTTTAAGATATTAATTCAAGCTTCTTGCACATTCATACTTAAACTGCTGCTGTCTGAAAGCTAACAAGCAGACAGACTCTGGAAGAGCTTTGCTGAAGGATTACTATAGTGGTATACACTCAGGAAAGGCAACCGGAGACAGTGATATCGCACCTCAGCAATTCTGGGACTGGCAAATCCAAATGATAGATCCATTCACAGCAATGGGAAAGTAGAGTGTGCCAGACAAGGACATTTAACCAGGATCTCCTAAAAATGAATTAGAGCTTATCCTACAAGAGAAGCCAGCATCAAAGTGCAAGTAAGTTTCTTCAGTTTTGATGATCTCCCAGGGACAGAGTACCTAGACAATATAGGACTATTTCCCAGTATGCATCAAGCTCCAAAAGAAGCTTAAACAAGAAATCAAATGGTTTACCTTTATAAAGCCGAATCACAGTGGTACGAATGCTCATATGAGCGACTCGTAACCACAAAAGTGAAAATGGTGATAGTCCTTAATGTTCGAAAAACAGCAAATCGAAAAGCAGATTCACTGTTTTTCGAACATTAATGTCGAACAAATGACCCCCCCCACTTTAATATTCTAACTCTGAGATTGCACTACAGTGGGGAAAGGGATTATTTTCCGAAACCCACTATAGTGCAATCTGCCCCACAATGTCAAATGTGCAATGAGCAAATGTCACTGTGCATTTGCTCATTGCACATTTGAACCTTTTTTCATTCGGCGTTTGCAAACTTTGCAAATAGCCTTTCGAACAATTGCTGTTCGCCCAAGTGTAAATCGCCTTTCTAAAGGTAAACCAAACAAACTGCTAATAAAGGTCCTGTGGACCCTCAGCTCTTCTTACATGGACTTCTTCTATGCATACTTACCACACTGCCAGGAACTAATAAAAATAACTCGATGATTTCTGACCTTCTGCAGTACAGCAGGTTCATTTTTATTGGATATTGCCTACTCAAAATTATGTTAAAAATTCACTTTTTACATGCTAATAAGTTCTATTTTTATACAAAATTCAACCTTGTATGTGTTAGCTGTTTTAATTTTATTTTGTTTGTAACCTAGAACAATACATTTGGAAAGGGAAAAATAAGTGTTGAGACGGATTATTCTCACCCTCATACAAATGCATATTGTACTCCAGCCTATTTGTTCTGACATTATAGCTGCAAATGTTTAAGAGTAATTTTGAGGTAGATTTAGATAATGACCTATAATCTGACATCAGATGAGCAACCTTTTTATCTGTAAAGAGATCCCGATCAAGTAATAAAGATCTCTCATCTAGAAAATTAATATTTAAATTATAAACAGATTTGCAAAAAAACTTTGATGCTATACTGAAAAAATACATTTTATCAATCAATATTTTGGAATAACATGGCAACAGAATATACAGAATAGGCCAACTTATCATCTAAAATGCTATTTTGAAACTAAGTTATAGGTGTAACACTATAGCATGCATCAAAAAATTACCATATTTATGATAAAACACACACAAAAAATATTACATGCTTTCTTTGCTACTTATAGATAATCATATGAAACTCCAAACTTCTGTATTAAATATAAATGTATTTCTAGTTAGTTGTTAACCAGGCTCATGGACTTCGACAATACGTTTTTCATCCTCTAGCCAAGCCATACAGCAAGAGCAATTTAACATAAGCATATCAGCAATAAGTACTTGCACACAGGTAAATACTGCAATAACCATACACAAATTGGAAAATACAGTAGAAGATAAAGGAAATAGCAGACAACTGCAAACAATAGCAATCTGACACAGTATGTATAATGTTACAGGCAGGAAGAGAAGAGTGCAAACAATTGAATGTATATAATGCATAGCAAGATAAACTAGAATGCACAAATTTAACTGATGCAGAAAGCAAAGCTAAGGAGAAATGAGCTAAGAGCACAGTAAAGATCTAAATGGAAATGAGATGGATAGAGAGAAAACAACAAGGAAATGAGAATATACAATATGTGCATGTGGGGTATGATAATAAATTAAATGAAAGAAAGAGAGAATGGGAAATATATATACATATATATATATTTATAGATATATATATATATATATATATATATATTTATATGTGTGTGTGTGTGTGTGTGTGTGTGTGTGTGTGTGTGTGTGTGTGTGTGTGTGTGTGTGTGTGTGTGTGTGTGTGTATATATATATATATACAGATTTGGCCGGGCATACTTGCGAGAAAGTGCTTTTCACCGAAAGGCACTTTCGCATAAGTATGCCTGTTGCGGAGATCGCATTACAGTGGGGATAAGGGATAATTCCATTTTCCCCACTGTAGTGCGACTGTGGAGTGAGAATATTTAAGTAGCGGGGGTGTGGGGGGTGCAGGGGGGCTTGCCCCCTTGTAAAAACGTAAAAGTAATGTTTTTTTTTTTTTTAAACACACTTTAATGAAAGTGCTTTTTTGGTGAAAGTGCTTTAGTTAAATTGTGTTTGGTGATTGTGCATTCGGACTATTGAACTTTCATTCAGTAGTCCTAGATCCATATATATATATATATATATATATATATATATATATATATATATATATATATATATATATATATATATATATATTTATTTATATACACACACACGCACACACACACACACACACACACACACACACACACACACACACACACACACACACACACACACACACACACACAGGCTTTGACATTACATATGAAGTAAGTAACAGCAGGTTAGATCAGGATCATCAGATTATTTTAATCCAGGAATTACTGGAAACATTTGTGTCTGTAGAAGAGGGTAAAGTCCCAGACCCAGATGATTTAGACAAATCTTTTTTTTGGAAATATAAGCTTAAGTTAATGATAATTCTTCAGAGTTTTTTAGTAATATTAGTGCTAAATGAACTGCAGAAAACCAAGTAAATCAATCTCCTGCAAGTTTTATTAATAAACTAAACTCAGACCCTTTGCTATTTAAAAACTAACACCTCTTACTTTTGACAGATTTAGATATTAAATTACTTGCAGCAAAATTAGTTAATCATTTTGCAATAATAGCTGAAGATGTAATCTCAATGCTTCATTATGGCTTTCTCACAGAATGGTAGGTTGGATAATAATCCTGAGGTAGAGCTTACTTCATTTCACAACCAAAAGTAAAGTTATGCAAAAACAGAACACTGCCCATAATGCTAGTAATGTATTTGATGTTTTACATACTCCATTTAATAAAGTATCAAAAAAAATCAAATGTTCCTGACAAGTACATTAGAGCTATGAAAACATTATATGACTTAACATCTATGTTCCAAGCAATTAATTGTTTTACTTCTGTTCCTTTTAGTTTACAAATTATACTTATCAAAGTTTTATTATATCTCATTATCATTAGAAATGTTTGTTAAATTATAAGGTGAGCATAACCCATGCAAGAATACAATTTGGTTGCAGGATAATCAAAACTGCATTTTTGCTGATGATATCTTACTGTACATCAGCAATCCCAAACAAGTTATACGGAACTTACTGTACGTCAACAATCCCAAACAAGTTATACGGAACTTACTGTACGTCAACAGTCCCAAAGAAGTTATATGGAACTTACTGTACGTCAACAATCCCAAACAAGTTATACGGAACTTTCTGTACGTCAACAATCCCAAACAAGTTATACGGAACTTACTGTACGTCCTTCGTAGTGCAAAAGCATCCACAGCAAAACAACCAAGAAATACCAATGTTAGTGGTGCTAGTGACGCTAAGTGCTTGAAAGTACCTCCAGCCAGCCAAATGGATAAATTCCACAGTTTATTAAACAGACCACACAAAAAAATATATAAATGCTCTTCCAACACAAATAATAATTGCGTTTTCGTCTCACTATGTGGGACTTCATCAGATACTAGGAAGTTGTGCTAATGACATTTAAATCACTTATTTCCTTTACAATTGAAGTAATATTCCAATGAGAGTTGATCTTTCACAATTTAAAATGCCCAATCGGCTTCACTTACTCATGAATATTCATGAGTAAATCATACATTATTCACGATCTCCTTAGTGTTGCAAATCTCCATTCCAAAACAAACGTTTTTATATATATGTATATAATGTATGAAAAAAGGGGATACTTGACATTAAATTTCCTTACTAAATTTTCTACCCTTGAATATTTGTACTTATAATAGATAAAAACATATATAAAATACATACGATACATAAATACTTAAAAACCATCCTAAAATACATAGTTATAATAACTTCCTTATTACCTATCCAAGTTGGGAATGTAAAAATGTTTTTATATAATAAATATTTAAATATATGAATAAATAAATAAATAAATATAAAGTGCATGTAGTGTATGTGAAACTTATATATAGTATGAAACATTGTACATGACATGTAAGGTTTTATCAGTTTGAATTTAAGGGACGCTAAGAGAATGTCTAGTAAGATTCAATGAATCTAATTAAAAACTTCTTTATGTATAATAATAAAAATGACTTTTCCATCTTTTTAATGATTCAAAAGTCTGCTACCCTCTAGTGTTAGAAACTGGGATATGTTAATTTAAATTTTATTTGATTTTAACCTTAAAATAGCTCCTATGGATATATGATCATTTAATCCTGGGCTTTTACTAGCATCTAAATGTACCTGCCACCATAGCTCCCTACTTTCTAGTATGTGCTCCCATGGGCCTCCCCTGGGGTCAATCTGAATCTGTTCTAATACAAAAAACAAGTAGGTTGCTCCCAAACAATTTTTAGTGTGTTTGTAAAGTGCATTTGTTTCTCTTTCTTTTTTGATGTCATAGGTATGTTCGTAGACCCTCTTTTTTAGGGGTCTCTCTGTCTTTCCAATATAGAAAGATTGACATATTTGGCAGGTCGCTAAATATACTACTCTCTGTGTGTCACAGTTATAGTAACTGTAACTTTTTATTAATTTATTTCTACTCTCCAAGTACATTTCTTTCTTACTTATTATAAAAATGCACTGAGTGCACCTACCACACTTAAAAGTTCCTACTGTCTGGTCAGGTTTAGTTCTCTTTGTCTTACCTGTTCTTTCTAACATATTCCTGATATTGGGTGGATTTTTATAAACAATTTTAGGTACTATCTTCTTGACTTCCTCGATGTCAGTATAGGTTAAAAATTTTTTCCATTCTCTATTAATTATTCCCCCTATATTTTTATTGGAGGAATTGTATTCTAATATCAATCTTCTTTGGTAATTTTCACCTTCATTATCTATTTTTCCTATATTTTCTATTTTTTCATTTCCTAAAACATTAGTGGTGGCTCGTTTTATACCTTTAATAGGGTGGAATCTTCCACTTCTACCTATCTCAATTTCTTTCCTTATGTTTCTTATAAACTCTATAGGATAACCTTTTTCCAAAAACATATTTTCCAGTCTATCACATTCTGTGTAAAAATCCTCTTGTTGACTCGTCATTCTGGACCCCCTCACATATTGTCCTTTTAAAATATTTTTCTTACTGTGAAAGGGGTGTGCACTTTGGAAATGTAGAAAGGAATTAACGTAAGTTGATTTCCTATATACTTTTGTTTCAAAGCTACTTTTATGTTTGTAAATCTCCACATCTAAGTAATTAAGCACATTTTTATTTGTAGTACAAGTAAATTTCAAAAAACTTGTGGTAGTATCTAAATAATCCATGAATTCTTGGAAGTCTTTTTCACCCCCTATCCAGAACATAACTATATCATCCAAAAACCTATGATATAATACCCATTTGTCTTTATATTTGGAATTTGTGATATACTTTTCCTCCCATCTGGATAGTACTAAATTCGCGTATGTAGGGGTGCATGCCGCTCCCATTGAAACTCCGGATTTTTGTTTGTAATATTCACCATTGAAGATTAAATAATTATTTTTCAAAATCACATCCATAAAGCTAACATTAGCTATTTTTTCTTCATGTGTCAGGATATTGTCTAAAAAAATACTTTCTTCAAATAATTTCATTTCTTCTTTGTGTGGAATGCAAGAGAACAAATCAACAATATCTATAGTAATGAAGGTGATTTCTTCATTATATACTTTAGGTGTTATTTCTCGTAGAAAATCCCAGGAATCTTTTAATATAGTGTTATTATTGACCCATATATGCTTTGCTTTTGTATCAACATATCTAGCTAATGGAACAGTCATTGCTCCTGCTGCTGACACTATGGGTCTTAATGGGGGATTTTCCTGATTTTTGTGTATCTTGGGTATGCCAAAAATTGTGGCCACCCTTGGTTTTTTCACCTTTAAATAATTAACAGTTTTGATATCAATAACTTTTTCTAGGTGTAAATCATGAATTAATAATTCAATTTTCTTATGTGCCATCTCAACCTCCTGTTTTGAAGCTACACAATAATTGTCTTCATTATTTAAAATGGCACACATTTTTGCTTCATACAAAATTTTATCCATTATTACTATCCCACCCCCTTTATCAGGTTTCATGATTCTCACTGTTTTGTCCTCTGTGATTTCTTTTAATAATTCATTCTCTTCCTTTGATAGGTTCTGGTAAAAATAAGTTCCTTTCCTAGTGTAATTCTTTCTTATTTCTTTTTCCAAAACCATCTCAAAGTTCTTAATTTGTGGTAAAAGAGGGGGTTGTATATTGATTTCCTAGTCAATTCTTTGGTTTCTTTATTTTCTTTATTCTCTTTGTTAAATCCTGCTCTAGAAGCCAAAATAGTTAAATTAATTTTCCTTAAAAAAAGTTTCATGTCTATAATAGTACTAGCTGTGTCTCCTTTCTTAGATGGGATGTATTTTAACCCTTTGCTTAATAAATTAAAATGTTTTTTGTCAAGGGTATAGTTACTAAAATTGTATATTGAAAATCCTTCAAAACTGTTTTTAACATTTTCTCTATAAATGTCATTATTCTCTGTCATATTATCTTTGTCAAAATTATAATTTAAATCAAAGTCAACAACTAAATCAAAATTAGAATTAGAATCACGTCCTACATCATAACTAGACTCTAAATGAACATCAGAAATTTGCTCTTGGCCAATATCATAATGGGTGAGGGTATCTAGTACCTGAATCTCCCTCTTCCCCTTTTCCCCCCTCGCATCTGAAAATTCCCTCTCCTATCATTTCCTTGCTCAAAGAAAATTTCTTGATCTTTATTTCCTAATGGGGGAAATTCCATATCATATAGATGTTCCTCAATTATGTCTCTGTTATAATTCCTGTTATCGTCCCTTTTGTTTTTATTTTTATTATTATTATTATTATTCTTACTTCCTTTATAATAATTATTATGTGTAGGTTTAGGATAACTCATGTCATTTGCATATTCATACATGTCCCTGTTCAATTTGTTACATTTACGCTGTATAATTTCATCACATTTCAAGTCAATATCACTTCTAATTTTAAAATATTTCTCTTTCTCTTCATTAATACTAAAAATCATATCACTTTTAATATATACATCAATTTCTCCAATTTCCTTATCTAAAAGTTTTAATTTTCTTTCATTCTCGTCAATAATATGTTGCACAACTTCCAACCCACATTTATTAAAAGTTTTCAACAAACTTTCATAAAAAACTGTCCCCATTTGCACATTATTGGGGTATTTACATATACAAAGTCCCTTTGGGACTATTTCCTTTTTAATGCATTCTTTTAAATAAGCGTTCTCAATAGTGCACGTTCTATATTGTAACATTAGTTTATAAAGTTTATCTAATTTCGCACTATAAGTGTCACCATCCGCAACACTTTTTCTCATATTGTCTATACTATGAAAATTAAAGTTCTTCTGAAGCCACTCGTTGGTGGTTGTAATGTTATTAACAGTACCTGTTGTGGTTTTAGGTCTAGCTCCTAAGTCTTTGTATGTCGTTCCTCTTTGAGAAGGACCACTTCTTCCTTCCCCAAAAATGTTCGGTGTATTACGAGGATCAAATTCTGAATCCTGAAGATTTCCTGGGTCGCCGGCGTCCTCGTGTTCGCCAATGAGCTCCCTTTTCCTTTTATGTTGCTGCTGGACTAACCCTTCTGTTCCTTGCGTCTTGTCCTCGTTTCTTAAATGAATAAGGTTCGAACATACTGGCATAAGTAAGTTAACAAGTTCTGTGAGCTGACCTATTAACTTCCTGGTCAAACCAAGTTCTTCCTGCCCATCTGGATTCATACTAAATGTGCGGCAGGCTGCTACCCGGTGTACTCAGAGCACTCACTGCAATCCAACTAATAACCTTCGTAGTGCAAAAGCATCCACAGCAAAACAACCAAGAAATACCAATGTTAGTGGTGCTAGTGACGCTAAGTGCTCGAAAGTACCTCCAGCCAGCCAAATGGATAAATTCCACAGTTTATTAAACAGACCACACAAAAAATATATAAACGCTCTTCCAACACAAATAATAATTGCGTTTTCGTCTCACTATGTGGGACTTCATCAGATACTAGGAAGTTGTGCTAATGACATTTAAATAACTTATTTCCTTTACAATTGAAGTAATATTCCAATGAGAGTTGATCTTTCACAATTTAAAATGCCCAATCGGCTTCACTTACTCATGAATATTCATGAGTAAATCATACATTATTCACGATCTCCTTAGTGTTGCAAATCTCCGTTCCAAAACAAACGTTTTTATATATATGTATATAATGTATGAAAAAAGGGGATACTTGACATTAAATTTCCTTACTACATTTTCTACCCTTGAATATTTGTACTTATAATAGATAAAAACATATATAAAATACATACAATACATAAACAAGTTATATGGAACTTACTGTACGTCACCAATCCCAAACAAGTTATACGGAACTTACTGTATGTCAACAATCCCAAACAAGTTATACGGAACTTACTGTACGTCACCAATCCCAAACAAGTTATACGGAACTTACTGTATGTCAACAATCCCAAACAAGTTATACGGAACTTACTGTAAGTCACCAATCCCAAACAAGTTATACGGAACTTACTGTACGTCACCAATCCCAAACAAGTTATACGGAACTTACTGTACGACAACAATCCCAAACAAGTTATACAGAACTTACTGTACATCAACAATCCCAAACAAGTTATACAGAACTTACTGTACGTCACCAATCCCAAACAAGTTATACGGAACTTACTGTACGTCACCAATCCCAAACAAGTTATATGGAACTTACTGTACGTCAACAATCCCAAACAAGTTATACGGAACTTACTGTACGTCACCAATCCCAAACAAGTTATACGGAACTTACTGTACGTCAACAATCCCAAACAAGTTATACAGAACTTACTGTACGTCAACAATCCCAAACAAGTTATATGGAACTTACTGTACGTCAACAATCCCAAACAAGTTATACGGAACTTACTGTACGTCAACAATCCCAAACAAGTTATATGGAACTTACTGTACGTCAACAATCCCAAACAAGTTATACGGAACTTACTGTACGTCACCAATCCCAAACAAGTTATGCGGAACTTACTGTATGTCACCAATCCCAAACAAGTTATACAGAACTTACTGTACGTCACCAATCCCAAACAATTTATACGGAACTTACTGTACGTCATCAATCCCAAACACATTATACGGAACTTACTGTATGTCAACAGTCCCAAACAAGTTATATGGAACTTACTGTACGTCAGCAATCCCAAACAAGTTATATGGAACTTACTGTACGTCAACAATCCCAAACAAGTTATACAGAACTTACTGTACGTCAACAATCCCATACAAGTTATACGGAACTTACTGTATGTCAACAATCCCAAACAAATTATACGGAACTTACTGTAGGTCAACAATCCCAAACAAGTTATACGGAACTTCTTGAGAATAGTAGATTACATTAACGCATCAAAGTATAAATTGTAAATTGGAGAAGATACTTTCTTCAACTACACAACTTCAGCTACTGAATATTATGGGGATCTTATACCCAAGATCAATATCTTAATAAATGATCTCAGCTAATTAGGTGTCAGATACAAAACTGATTTGATATGATTTCATGTATTCATAAAGACTATATGACAACTACTAACAGAAGGATTTGGAGTCCTGATGTAAATTTGTTTAATTTGCTGCTGAAAGTGTCAGTAATTAAGATGAACATTCCATGTTTCAAAATAATAAATAAAATTATTATAAACTTAATGTGACATTACAAAATTTCGCATATAGATCAAGTTCAAGTTCAAATGTACAAAACAATAAAAAAACTATTTGTAAAAAACACATTGTCAAATAAACAAGTACATTAAACAAAAGTATTATCAGAGCAAATAAGCATAAAGTAAAAAATATATCATATATAATAAACAAAAACTGTCCTAAATGATATTAAAATAGTCAAATATTGAACAGATAGAAGCAATAAGTGTGATCAACAATGAAGATTTAGTAGTATGAGAGGATGGCATGAGAAATCATGCAAAATGGGCAAGAAGTTATATGGAAAAAAAACAAAGTACTAGAAGAATCTCCACATTTAGTGTTTATAGCCTGCCATACTTTTGTCATTTAAAAACTCCAAACATTTCCTTAATATATTTATTTTTATTCAGAATTTCTTCAAACTGGGAGGATATAACTTGATTTTGTTAACAAACTTAGGATTTAAGCAATAGAAGCTAGGCCATAAAATTTCAGAGCTTCATTGGGTAATAAATTATATAAAACTTAAGACCTTTAAAAAAAGAAATGCTTTGATGTGGTACAATGCAAAACTCATGAACTTACCATAAATGACAGCAGGAAAGAATAGTCAATCATCCTGCCACACAACTTGACTTTGAAGCAAAGTAAATTCAGTGAAAAAAAGCAAAACAGCTCATACCAGAGAGAAAGAGATAAAAAGTATGAAACTTTATAACTGCTGTCAAGTACTAAACGGGATACCTCATATATCTCCTACACAAAATCATATGTGTAAATATAGCAGGTCAAAGTTGTATGCTGTTTTTTCATAATTAATAACACTTACCACCTACCATTCTACAGATGTGTTATTGGTACTCTTTCAGAAAAAAAGATAATTGAAAGTTCTACCTTAAATAGCAAGAACTGATGCTAATTTTTTTTTTTCCGTACATACATTATATACGCAAAACCTATAATGTAATTTCAGGCCTTCTCTTATCCAGCAATCTTTGGACACAAGAACTATACCATTTCTGCTGGGTTTTATAAATCCAGAGTGACTTGTCATCAAACCCATGTAACCGGCTGTTGAATGCAAATGAAGATAATCAATATGGTTGAGTTACTGAGAAAAGTAAAAATCATAAATCATGTGCAATGAGGTACAACCACCAATCTAGCTGTACTCATAGCCGGCCTTAGGGTTAGGCCAACTAGGCAGCCACCTAGGGCTCAGCTCTATTAGGGGCACTTTTCCAGTATTTATTTGGTGTAGGTAGACCAGGATGGGGGCACCAGGTGGTGTGGTGGGGGTGCCATTCAGCTCTTTTGCCTAGGGCACCAGTTGACCTAAGGCTGCTCCTGGCTGTACTCCATAAAATCTTGATGAACAGAGGCAGACTGTAATAGCATATTATACATAGTAGAAGATTCACCACAAATGTACGGGCATGAATCCTTCCTCACAGTCAGTAGCCATGGAGATGCATATTCTGACCAGCAATGTAGCATAAGGATCAAGCCTTACCTAACCTTTCACCCCCTTCATGACAAATGATTGAGATAGGGGTCCGAATGGATACATGGGGTCTGAATTGAGAGAGGGAGTCCAAATAGAGAGATGATAAGTCAGCAAGCAAAGGAGAATAGTAGCACTGAATATGAATTCATCCTCAAGTCTTGGTGAGTACCTTCATGAGGTGGATCCTGTTTCTCACAAATTCTTACCAAGATGACACTTATATATAGACTGTATTTATATAGCACATATCTTGGACAGAAGTAGGTTAAAAATTAAATAAGGTAGCTGGATGCACAAGACCCAGGATAAAAAGCTGCCCAATCCTGGTAGGCACACTGGTGCCAGGACTGGAAAAGACGACAGTGTAGAATCCTCAAAATATGGAAACATTTGTACAATGGGGCCAGGCCAAGCCCATGGAAAGGAAGCCCCCCCCCCCCATTGTAGAAGGAAGTAGTCCACAAACATCACAAAAACTGATAGGCCAAAGAAGACCCATAAAGACAATAAAGTGGACTATCGAGGATAAGAAAGAAATTATGTATTGTCACTATTATGCAAAAAGCCCAGAATATCCAGACACAAGATATACAAAATGATTAAGAGAGAAACTAGAGGAAAGAAAAATACTTTCACAAGAAAGACTGTCAGAAGCCTCAAATAAAAAATGTGTATTCATTAATACAATAGATTTGTGAAAAATAGTATATAGATCAAGAAACTTTGATCTGTTTGGAAAAAGAAGCATCAGAAGAAGTGCAAAAATATAAACAACAAAACCTAGAGATTTTTGAAAAGTATAAATAAAGAAATATGGACATGAGAAAGAAAGAGAGATTTGATATGGTGCAGTATTTATGGAAAGGTGAAAGCCAAATTAATCAATATAAAGAAGGCATCCCCAAAGATATTCAAAGAGAAATACAGGCAAAGGCATCCAGACATGGAACATTTCACAATAAAAAAGAAATAATATCACAAAGGGAGAATGTAGAAAAGAAGATTAGTAAAGTAGAAGTTGAAAAAATAGAATTTGAAGTTATGAAGTGGCTGTGAAGTGAAATATTTGGTGTAGAAGGTCTAACACAGGTTATATCACAGCATGATGGAGTGAGTCCCCAAAGTAAGGAGAAACAGAAAGATCAGGAGACATCTGAAGAAGAAATATGGACATGGGAATGAAAAAGAGATTTAATATGGTGTAATATTTATGCAAAGCAAAAAGCAAAACTAACCAATACAAAAAGAGCAGCACCAAAGATATTTGAAGAGAAATACAGGCAAAGGAATCCAGATATGGAAAACTTTACAATACAAAAAATAAGATGACAAAGAGGAAAAGTAGCAAAGGAGATTAGTAATGGAGAACTCAAAGAAATAGAAACTGAGGTTATGGAGTACCTGTGAAGTGAAGGATTCAGTGTAGAAAATGCAATTCAGAAAGCACCACATCAGGATAGAGCAATGAATATCCAGATTAAGGGGAAACCACTGGAATGGGAAGCAATTGGCCAGGTGCCATATGAAGATATTTTGGAGCCTTCCACAGAAAAGCAATATAAACGCTCACTTGGAGCTGGACAGCAAGGGAAGGAACAGGAAGGAAACTGTGGAAACTCTGACAAAGTCAATGTTGAGGAGTGATAGGCCAGTGAGTTCTTATATGACAGAGCAACAGATGGCACAGGATTAAATTGAAGAGAATGTGCCACAGGAAGATGTCATAGAACTTTCTATAGATTACCCACAGGACATGGAAAATAAAAAATGTGCCCTCAGTTTAGAAGAAAATGAGCTAAGAGAAGAGTTGCTTGACTTAATAGAGATAGATAGGCATATTAAGATCAATGAAAGAAATAGACTGCAGAAGGTCAATAAAACCCAAAAAGTCAGAAGTTTGATAAAACAAATGAACACAGTAATTAGGATTGTCCATAGAGATCCATGTGGTATAACAGAAGTAAACAGGATATATTACTGTGCTGCTAAATTAATAACTGATAAAGTTCTAACACAAGAATACTGGGTAGTGAGGGAAAGAAAGGGGAGAAATCGAATACCATCATGGAAGTATCAAATAGAGAAAGCTATAAAGGAATTAAGGCAAGAATTGTCACTGCTAGAGGAATCTAGAAGAAGGAATAGAGCACCAAAAATACTAAGAAAGGCAGATGTAATAAAAGCAATGCACAGTACTAGTACAGACCAGGATCTATCATGCGCTATCGCAAATAACAAGCTAAACATCTCAGCACAGGTGGAAAAACTTAGAAGATATGCAGATAAATATAAAGAAAAAGTACAAAATAAGCAATTTATTGATGAACCAAAAATGTTTTCAGAGAATTGGGAAACAAGGTAAAAGGAATTGAAAGATCACCAAAAAAATAAGAAATAGATTCATTTTGGAGAAGTATCTATGAAGATCATTTGGAACACAACAAAGATGCTAAATGGATAGAAGAAGTAAAAGAAAGAATAAGAAGTTGAAAGGAACAGGATATGAAATGGGATGAAGTAACAGCCACAGAGATTGAAGCAAAGTTAAGAAAAACCTCTAATTGGAAAACCCCAGGCCCAGATGCAGTACCTAACTTCTAGTTAAAAGTATTAACATCTTTGCACTAAGATTTAGTTATGAGTAAGAACTATTTATATGTGCACCCTGAACAGACACCAGCCTGGCTAACAACAGGAAATACAATGCTCCTACTTAAGAGTGAACCTCGCAAGCTACCCTAAAAACTATACACCAATAACTTGCCTTCCGACAACATATAAATTATACACTGGAATTGATGCCAACAGAGTTTATAGTCATTTAGAAGAAAACTCAACTACATTACAGTGACCATGAAACAGTGGCAGACCACTTTGCAATTAAGCCATGATAAAAGACAAATTATTATTCTAGGGATATTCCAGGGTGACACTGTCACCGCTGTTATTCTGTCTTGCCCTTAACCCATTAAGCTGTTTACTTAACAGCTTAGGCCATGGCTATAATGTGGCTCCTAGAAAACAGAAAAGTGTATAGACTTCTCATCTTCTCTTTGTTGATGATTTAAAGCTGTATAACTCATCAGATGAGAAACTGAAAGAACAACTGTTATAAGCTATAAGCTATAAGAATGTAATTTGGTCTTGATAAATGTGTAAAAGCAACCATCAAAGCAGAAAAACTGCAACACCAAGAAAACATTAGTTTGGGACAAGAATGAGATATAAAAGAACTTGAGCAAGAGGGAGTATATAAATATTTGGGAATTGATGAAGGATCAACAATAAAACATAAACAAATGTGAAAAAAAACTTAATAAGGAATACTTTAGAAGACATAAATTAATCTTGAAAACAGAGATGACATCTAAGAACACAATTCAGGCCATAAACCAGTTTGCTCTTCCTGTCCTAACTTACAGATTTGGAGTGATTGACTGGCCCCAAAATGTGTCGGATAGATTAGACAGGAAAACAAAAGGACGCTTCATGCTCACCAAATGATTTATAAAAATCAGTGTATACCAAGATAATATATTCCCTGTTCCGAAGGAGGGATGGGCATCCTTGAAACTGATTACATGAATAGATCTGCAATTGTGAGACTACACACATATCTGCTGACTTCACATGACCCAAATGTAGTGAAAGTTTTGAAACATGAGGAGAATAAATCTAAAATGATTTCTCTGCTTAGTCTAGCAGAAGCATAACAGCATCAAGCAGGAATGGAAATCAAACCAGAAGTAGATAAAAATCAGGCAGCAACTGAAAGTGCCAAAAAAACAAAAGAAAGATTATAAGGGGAAGGATCAGATGAGAAGCCAAGAAATGTGAAAAATGCATAAATATAGTTACAAGTATAGAAAATTCTGGAAGAACCTCATGTTGACCAGGAACAAATGCAGAAATGGTTAAGGAGAGCTGAATTGAAACCAATAGATGAAAGGTTCTTATTGGTGGCCCAAGATAGTGGACAATGTACATGTTGGTTTAAAAAGTCCATTGAACATGTGGGAGATAATAGAATTGGAAGCAGCTGCACACCTTGTTGCTAGTTGTGACATACTAATGGCAGAAGGACTGTATATGGAAAGGCATAATAATGTGACAAGACTGTTGCACTAGGGATTGTACAAACATTATGGTACTGAAGTGGCTGAAAAACACTGGAAACATGAGCCACAAAGCATCATAGAACATTATAAAGTGTACATCAAATGGGATCACCCATTAACAACAGTTCAAAAGATAGATGCTAGAAAACCAGATATAGTGATTCATGAAAAGAAGACAAAAGTAGCTTTGATAATTGAAATCACCACATACAGTGACTACAGTGTCTTGCATACAGAGAGACATGAAGCCATAAAATATCAGGATTTGCAGGAAGAAATGACAACAATGTGGAAGAAAGATAAACAGACTGTTCCAATAATAGTAGGAGCAACATGTCTTATAAAAATAATCTACAATTGTATTTAGATATGTTACCAATACATGTAACCCCATATGAATTGCAGAAGGAGTCATTACTGGGCACATTGCAGGTGCTGCGAAGAGCACTTCTGGCTGATATCAATGATTGAAACAATACAAAGTTCATGAACTTTAATCATGATTTGACTAAGGAATGGGGTCCATTCCCATCGTGGTATTAGAAACCAAAAAGATTTGGAGAAATTAAAAAAACAAAACAAAAGAATACTGTGGACAGAGACACCATAAAAAAGCTGGTTCAGATGCATCACCATCACATACAGGCTCACGGGAGGCATGAAGGACCGATTCCTTCAGACACTATTATTTGTGTAGCATTGACATTCCTGGCTACAGGGACCTTCTGATGACCAGCAAGGTACATGGTGAGTGTATCCTTGGCATCTGCCTCATAAGTATTACACCATTTTCTCATTGCCATCATACAGTACATGGAACAGCATGCATGATTCCCACCTAACACAGAGGAAGAAACACCACCATGTGGTCATTTTATGAAATAGTCCATTTCCTTGAGGTACTGTGAGCCACAGGCTGTGAACACATTGCCATCTAGGCCTCAGTTAGGACATATGGACAACAGTTTCTCAACCATATGGCATTCCCCTTCACCAACTGCAAGATGGTTTGCAATTCACAGGGTATAAATTATAATCTGTCAGCATGTCACCCAGGCAATCCCTATGACTCCCATACCAGGTAAAACTCTGACTTTTATCAGCAATTTTGTAAGACAATTCGACCAAGACATTTTATTAGTGATACTAGATATGCCTTGAAGACATGGCTAATTTCACTGATAAGTGACCTAGAGACCTTTGCAAAGTCTGAAAACACCATCACCCTGTCACAGATAGAAGGCATGCTTGAATGTGTATACAGATTCATGTAAGGCCTGTTTCTACTGCTTAGATGTCTCTGGAAATTCCCTTCAGTATGATTCAGAAATATGGAGCAAAGAATTTGCTGTGTGAGTAATGTTAGACAACAGGTTGGTACACAAAGAAATAAAACAGGATTTTCATTGACAAAGAGGCTGTATCAGTCTCAGTTGCAGCAAAGGAGGTGACTGGTGAGCAGTTTCTGGAGGACCCTGTTGCAGGAGATGACCATGTTAGGTGGAGGTGGGCACTGTATGCCTTGGTGCTGGCTAACAGGCTACATCTGGTTCACAGCTGTGTGGATCAGATAGGCAAGGCAAAGTTTAACAATAATCCAAGCAATAGTAATACAAGGACATGATATATAACACATAGCCTTGTGGGACTAACCCAGTCAACAAAGAATAAATAACAAAATAAATAAATAAATGGTCTGTCCAACAGTTGTTATCCTTTACAGATATGGAGAGATAAAGTGACAGGTGATGGCATTGTGTATTATGAGGTGATACTGAATATGGAGAAAGTGTATGTCATGACCTGGTAAGTGTGGTGAGCTGGAAAGACTTTAAAAGGAAGGGATAGTGTCTTCAGTGTGCTGCATTTGAGTAGAGGGGAGATAATAGTGATGGTGGATGTGTACATGGATGTAGCTAAAGCTGATGTCATTGCACTTTGCATGTGTTTATGTGACAAGTCCAGGACACCCTCAGGAGGTATGTCTCTACTTGTGTATCCATGGGGAATGCCCTTCTGAGGGTCATTACTATTAGCACAGAACATGGTGTGGTCTGTGAGCAAGAACAATGATGTGCCAGAAGAAGGTTAAGCACATGCACCTCATCCATCCCTGCACCACTGGTGTGCATTAGTGCCCTCATCACTGGTAGCAGGCATGGAAGACGTGCTGCTATGGGATCTAGATCATCTCCTAATCATGCCATGCTAGGCTTCCTTAGCTCAAGTGGAAGAAGACTGGTCATAAGAATAGCAACATGCACTGATAGCATGTGTAGATGGGGCCTTCACGAAAGAGAGTCTTCATGGTGTCTCTCAGAAATGCCAAAGAAATGTGCAGTGCCCCTTCTGATGTTGTCACACAGACAACATACAATGCCAATCAGTTATGCAGTGGCTATACATGCATCAGCCTGGTACAAATGATAGACCTGCAGATCCAAGGTGTTGTGGCCATGAAAACAATCAGCTTAAGTGTGTGGTGAGAACCAAGGCACTAATTAAAACTGACATGGCAGTCCCTTCATTTACCCTCATATTCATTGGAGTTGCCAGCAACTACTGGGTCACAGAGTTTAATTGGAAATCTGTGTTCACTGATCTTATCATAGGATCATAGGAAGTAACTAGCTATTGGCCCTGAGTCTTTTACAAGCCTACCCAAGAATTTAGCTCATATTCCAACAAGTCAGCACAAATGCCCCTGTCCAGCAGGAACACAAGTGGAATCCGAGGGGTACATTTCATGTTGCCCATCCAGTTATCTAGGTTGCACTTAAAAAAAATTAATGAAGTACTCTGCTTGACATGGAGGGGGAGTCTATTCCATAGAAGGGGGAGTCTCTGGGACACAAATCTGTCCCACCAACAAGTCCTATTGATATCACTGACCAGGTTGAGGTTGTGCATGTGGGTTGCTTTGTATGCCAGACAGAGGTCACCTCTGAGGAATCTGTATGAGACTGAGTAGAGGGGAAAGGGCTTTTAGCCTATCTGTATAAGGTAGAAATTTGTGGCCCTTGATACTTCTGGAGAGGAATCTCTGTGAGGCTCCAAATGAGGTGGGCCATGTAGAAAGCTTTCCATACAATAGATGCAATACGGTAGTCAAAAGTCAGTTTGCTGGGTCCCTCACTACTGGTTGCATGCTTAGGACCTTGTTATTAATGTGATAATTTGTGGGGACATCATTTTCTCCAAAGGGGATGATGATGATGCATTTTTTGGCATTCAGTTTGAGGCCATGTTTGTGGCACCAGTCATTTGTTTGGGTGAGAACCTCTTGGAGAATGTCCACATTACTAGGTGAATTGAGATGACAGTGTCCAGCTTGCAGTCATCTGCAAATGTGGTCAGCCATAGCCCACTGGGTTTGGATTGCATGTCAGAAAAGTATATCCCAAACAACAGAGGTCCCAATACTGATCCCGGTGGTACACCACTCATTATGGGTCTACTGCTTGAGGTGGCTTCCTCTATTTTGACTAGGTGGGTTCTATCAGTGAGCTAGTTTGCTACCCATCTGGTAACATATGGATTGATGCCTAGTTGAGAAGGTTTATCTATTATACCTGAGTTGGGAATAGTATTGAAGGCTTTGGCCAGGTCAAGGTAGGCAGTGAGCACCATTTTCCCCTCGTCGATGGCTTTGGTGACTGTCTCAAAGAAGTTGACCAAATTTAACAGGCATGACCTCCACTTGATGAAACCAAACTGTGTGGGATAGACTGTTTGGAGGTTGCCATTTTCCTTGTTAATGAGGTCCATGATATTCCATTCCATGGCCATGCAGATCAGGCTAGTTAGGCTGATAGGTCTATAATTTCCTGGATCGGTGGACACTCCACATTTGTGCAAAGGGATGACAGTAGCTGTCTTCCACTTGGCTGAGATGAAGCCGGTACTCAAGCTTTGGTTGAATAGGGTGCCTAATAGTGCTGCAAGTTCCTGCCTGAGTTCATGTAGGATGCAGCCTGGGATGCTATCGGGTCCCTTGGAGGCTTTATTTTTTTTTTATTTTGAGAGGGCAGTGATGATATGCTCCCTTGGGATAAGAGGAGGGGGGTGCTGGGGATGTCCTGATTTACTTATGGGGGAGAGAGGGGTGAAGTTTTCACTGAAGCTGTCTGCCAGCAGGTTGGCTGCTTGTGTGACATTTGTGCATGTGGTGTCCTTGGCCATCAGTTCTGAGCATAGGTTCATAGGTTCATACTAGGCTATCTGCCCTAGGGCATTTATAAGCCTAGCCAGAATGTGTTTGGTTTTTGCCACCCATTTTAAATTTATTTTGCTATGTCCTTTTTCGAGGTTAGTATACTGTGCCTCTGTCTAACAGTGACACAGAAGTGATACCGGGGTAAACCTACGATCTCCCATCCACTCATCAAAATTCCTCTTGAAGAGAGTCAGTGAGGGACTCTGCCTAACCTGGACTGGGATTTTATTCCAGAGTGAAGGGAGCCTCTGGGTTATGAATCTGTCCCTCCAGCATATCCTATTTATTTCAGTGCTGAGGTTCAAGTCTCTCAAGCGTGTAGCTCGATGGGATTTGGATTTTTTCTGAGGTGCAGCATGTCCATTAATTCTGGGTTGGACATGGCTTTATACGTCAGGCACAGATCGCCTCTGAACAGGCGGTATGCCACTGAGTAGAGCTGGAGATTCTTTAACCGGGCAGCATATGGCATCTGTTTGAGCCCTTTGATCCTCTTGGTGAGGTACTTTTGGGGTCTTTCCAGTTGCTGCAGGTGTCTGGTAAGGTACATCCCAAAAGGAGAATTGTACTCACTTATGGGCCTGATGAGGGATGTGTAAAGAGGCACAATGACCTCCCCTAATCTAGATGTGAATCCCTTCATGATTAGGTGGGCTATATAAAATGTTTTTCTAACCACTTTGGCCACGTGGTTGTCAAATGAGAGATTGCTATCAACTTGGGTCCCCAAGTCCCTAATTACTTCTTCTGTACTTAATGGATTACCACCTATGTGGTAATTTGTGGGCACTTTGTTTTTGCCAAAGGGGATGACTATACACTTTTTGGCATTTAGCTTGAGGCCATGGCTCTGGCACCAGTTGTCTGTTTCTATGAGGCCCTTTTGGAGGATGCTTGTGTCGGCTGGAGAGTTGATTATGGCACCCAGTTTGCAGTCATCTGCGAACATGTCAGCCACAGTCCTTCCGTGTTGGCCTGTACCTCCAAGAAATATATACCGAACAAGAGAGGTCCCAGGACTGAGCCTTGTGGGACACCACTTGTAACTGGTTTGGAGTCTGACATGGCTCCAGCAATTCTAACCATGTGGGTTCTGTCCTTGATTCAGTTTGCAATCCATCTAGTGACATAGGGGTTTATATTTAAGCTGGTGAGCTTATCTATAATGCCCGAGTGGGGTATTGTATCGAAGGCTTTTGCAAGGTCCAGGTAGGCTGTGTGGGCCACCTTCCCCTCGTTAATGGCCTTGGTGACTGTTTCAAAGAAATCAACCAGGTTTAAGAGGCAGGATCTGCCCTTAACAAAGCCGAACTGGGTAGGATCAAGTGTCTGTAGGTCCCCAATATCTTTATTTATGAGGTCCATGATGATCCTTTCCATAGCTTTGCAGACCAAGCTAGTCAGGCTTATGGGGCAATAGTTTCCAGGATCCGTTGAGGCACCACCTTTATGGAGAGGGACCACTGTTGCTGTACGCCACGCTTTGGGCACATATCCTGTAGTAAGGCTGAGATTGAACAGTAGTTTTATGATTGGGTTTAGCTCTTCTTGGAGTTCATGTAGGACGCAGCCCGGGACACCGTCTGGTCCCACTGATGCTGTGTTTTTTGCTTTGGAGAGGGCGGCTCTTACCTGAGCATCTGAGATGTCAGGGGGGGCAGCACTCTGCTGGGATACATATTTGCCCTTTGGTGGGAGGGGAGTTTCGCTGAACCTGTCAGCTAGGATGTTGGCAATGTCTGTGGGTTCAGTGTATTTTTTGTCATTTTGGACTAATTCTGAGCATATCTGGGAATTACCACCCAGGTTCCTAACATAACTAAAGAAAGCCTTGTGATTATTCTTAGTATCCTGTGCAATTTTTCTCTCGAAGCTGGCCTTTGACAATTTTATGAGTGCCCGTAGTTTTTTGCTAATACTGATCAGTGATGCCTTCCCCTTTTGGGATTTTGCTCTATCATTTAAAAGCTTCCTCCTTCTATTGTATAGTTTGTTTATGGCTGGGGTCCACCAGACAGGACGTCTGCCTTTGGAGGATTGGGTCTTGGTTTTATTTGGGATCACATGATCCATGCATTCCTAAAGGTGTTCATAGAATGCATTTATAAAGGATTCTGCGGTCTGGGCCGTATTTTCCACAGGCCCAGGGGCTTTGAAGGATTCCACCTCGGTTTTGAGGAGTGTGAAATTTGCTTTAGAGAAGTTTTTCACTGTGGTTTTCTGGGCAGGGGGTGGGGTCGGGATGTGAATATCCAGTGAGATTAGTTTATGGTCTGATCTTACCAGTGAGGGATACACTTCTGGCCTGGAGCATAGAGTCCCCATGTTGGTGATGATCAGGTCCAGTATGTTTTCCCCTCTTGTGGGAGTGGTAACAAGTTGTTCCATAGCATTTGAGTTCATAAATTCTAGGAACCTTTGGGCTAGGGTGTTGGAGCTAGAGTAATGCTCCCAGTCTATGTTTGGGTAGTTGAAGTCGCCCAATATAATGGTGTTTGGAGAGACCTTCATATTTTCCAGTGTTCTCAGAAAGGCCGAGTGGGGTTCCTGGGTTTGGGAGGGTGGTCTGCAGCAGGCTATAAACTGGAAGGCAGTTTTACCCACTGTTAGTTGCACATGGATAGTCTCTGATGCTTCGTGCTTTGCCACCAACCTGGAGGTGTGGGTATCTTTGATGAATATTGATACTCCACCTCCTTTTGTGGTTCGGTCGAAGTTTTGGGGCCGAAAAGCATGGTATGAGGTATAACCTGGTAGTGCTGGGGTGCTCTCGGGATCCCTGAACCAGGTTTCTGTTACTGCACAGATATCGATGTTCTCCATGCTAAGGAGAGTTTCGAGTGCATGCATCTTGAGGTTTAGACTTCTGGCGTTGAGTAGCATTACTCTTAGTTTCTTGTCCCTTGTGATACCTATGGAGGTGGGTTTGTCTTTTGAGCCTTGCCTAAAAAAGGCACTATGGGGGTAGCAAGAGCCTTTGCCAATATCTGAAAGCCCAGGGGTGACAGGTGCAAGCCATCCCTAGCGAAGCATCGTGGCTTGTCGAGCATATCATCCCAAGCTGACAGGCATTGGATCCCCTTTGAATGACACCAGTACTTAAGCCAATTGTTGAAATTGATCATCTTGTCTTCATATTGTGGCATCATTCTTGGTGAGGGTAAGATGCTACTCAAGGTCAGGGTCATACCGGCCTGGGCTACATGCTCAGAGATCTGAGATTAAGATTGTGGATATATGTGAAGAAGGCCTTATGATTGTCTTTAGTAGATGTGGCCAGTTTGGACTCAAAGTTTGCTTTGGGGGATTTCCCTAGTGCTCTTATTTGCTTGTTCAGGCTAAGGAGAGATTACTTCCAATTAGGCACCTGCTCTATCATGGTCCTGGACAGCAATTTTTTTCCTTTTATTATAGAGTTTATTTATTGCAGATAGCCACTAGACTGGTTTACTCTTCCTTGAGGAGGGGGATTTTGTCCTGTTGGGTATTCCTGATTCCATGCAGCTATATAAATGCTCATATAATGCATTGGTGTAGGTTTAGACATTTGTGCCAGTTCCTACGGAGGGGAAGGGGGCTGTGAAGCTGTTTATACCCTCCTCAGGAGTTTGTAATCAGCTTTGAAGAAAATGTTTTTACCCTAGCTGGGAGCGGAGTTTGGGGGAGATGGTGACATCAAAAGTGACTGCTTTCTGGTCGGATCTTACCAGCGAGGATGACACTGTAGGGATGCTGCAGTGCTTACTCATTTTGGTTAATACCAAGTCCTAGATATTTATAACCTCTTGTTGTGGTGTGGACTAGCTGGTCCAAGGCATTTACACTGATGAAATCAGGGAATCTCTGAGCATTTGTGTTTTGGCATGAGAGGGTCTTCCAATCTATGGTTGGATAGTTAAAGTCATCCAGGATCAGGGTAAAAGGTTGAATCTTGATAGATTTGAAGAGCTCCAGATAGGTGGAGCCGACATCTTGAGTCAAAGTTAGGGGTCTGTAGCTACCTATAATTTGAATAGGGTCTTTTCAATGGTTAACTGCGCCTGGAGTGCCTCATGTGGTTATTGCTGTTTGACCAACAGAGGTGTGTATGTCTTTAATATATATTAAAACTCCACCTCCTTAATCTTTGCTGCCCACGGATTGGGGTCTGAATGTATGATAGGATGAATAACTTGGTATGGCTGGGATGCTCTCCGCAGCTTTAAACCAGGTTTTTGTGACTGCACAAATGTCATCATCTTCCAGGGTTAAGAATGCTTGCAATGAGTGCAGTTTCATGTTTAGACTCCTAGCATTTAGCAGCATGACCTTTAATTTGCATTTTGATGAAATGTCCATGTTAGTAGTTTTGACCTCACAGCATTGCTTAAAAAAGGCACTATGGGGAAGCAAGAGCCTTTGCCAGAAGCCTGAAGTCCAAGGGAGACAGAGGCAGGCCATCTATGGCAAAACATCACACTAAGCCAATTGTTAAAGTCCATCATTTTCTGTTTGAATTGAGGCATTAGTCTGGGTGATGGTAAAATGCTGCTTAAGGCTAGGGACATACCTGCCTGGGACACATATTCAGTGAGCTCAATCATGTCTCTCTTCATATAGTCCAGGGAGGAGGGAGGTATGTCTCAAGTCATTCACACCAACATGGACTATGACAAAGTCATATTAGTACCTGTTGTTTTAGAGACTTGAGTGCATGGATTATATGGTGGATTCTGGCACCTGACAGACAACTAACTGTGCCTTTCTCCTTATTCAGCCTGGTGAGGGGCACATCTGTGTTTCTCACAATGGAGTCTCCTATGACTAATATATTGGGTTTATGGTTAAGCCTTAGTGGCTTTTAGACAGGTTTGTGTACAATGTGTGGCATGTGGTGTGGTGGGCTGTGGTGTTTGTGTGTTTTTGCCTCAGAGGTCTCTTTTGTTTGGGTATGTTTTTGTTGAGGACCTCCAAATATCTAGGTGTGTGCTATGTAGGTGAGAGTGGTGTTTGAGGTGTGGTATTTGTGTTAACAACCTTCTCAGTGCCAGATATACTGGCCTGTGAGGGAGAGAGCATAGATTCTACACTCTTAATGTAATTGCACCTCTCTCACAAATTGTGTTCCTAGGTGGTAGTAGTAGATGGTTGCCCATGTACATGAGGCAGTTGCCACACTTTCTCAGGATGCCCATATCAACCACACTGGCAAGAGAAACTGTAGAAAACTCTCCATCCATATTTGTCAGAATCTGAGAGAGAGAGAGAGGCCAGAGAGAGCTAATGGGGTAAAGGGGGGAAGTGTAAGATAAGTACTACTAGATGATCACAGTGCTACTCAGAGAAACTTTGTACACTGAATACCTCACAATGGGTTAAAAACAGTGCAGCTGTGGTGTGCAACCTGCAAACAAGCCCAAACCAGCGCAAACACAGAGTTTAAATGCCACAAAAAAATAGAAGATTCTAGTTACACAAAAATCTAACCAACCCTACTAGTCCCTGCTTTCTTTAACAATCAGCTTGTGCCAGACAAGGTCCAGGCAGCCCTGCTACTCTCGCTAGCAGAGAAGATAGGCGTCTACCTACACAAGATGGCTACCAGAAACATAGAAGGCAAGAACATACAGCTCTGGATGCAGCAAACCTGTATCCAGACTATGCTACTGAACTTAAGGTTTAAAAACACAGTAAAACTCACAAAAAAGTACAGATTAACCACTCCACGTACAGACAAAAACAGACCTCACAGTATGAAAAAACTGCAATTGAACAGTAACAAAATGCAGTAAAATGCAGTTAATCAGTAAATTGCTTTAAAAGAGTGCAAATGTGATGAATTAATAAGGGACAGATAAAAATGAGAGGCATGTGCAAATGCAATAAAATAAGTAGAAAAGTACTGAGATTGGTCTTGGAAACTCAAGAGGTTTGTAAAACACCCTCCAGATGATGCACATCAGCACAGCCTGTTTAAAGCAGGCTAGGCTACACTGACCAAAAGCGAGAATCAAACATTCTACCTTGGAGATGAGGGAAGTACCTTAACCATTATACCACTCCAGAACCTTTCTTTAGCTCTGGTATCATACGACTGAATGATGAGTTGCACAGGCAATGAAGCATTGTCTCTGGAAGGGGGGACATGTCCATCACATTATCAATGCCTGACAGTTTCACACTGGCTATATACTGCACCAGATTGCAGCAACAATCATTGTCAGAATGAGAAATTTCCCTGGGGGGGGGTTGTAATGATTAACGTATTTGTCTCACAAATGCAATGTTCAGAGCTTGCTTTACCCTTTAAGTGGGAGTTGGCATAATGGCTAAAGTGCTTATCTTACAAAAAAAAAGGTCCAGAGTTTGAGCTTCCCCAGAGGAATCTTTTAGGATTAAAATGGCCTGCAAAGGTAGCTAGCCTAATGCTTACTTATGAACATGTGGAATGCAAACATTCATAGTCAAGGATCCATAAATTGAAGTATCTATAAAAATAGACAGGCACATCCATCTACATTGGTTCTGCTTCATAATTCTCTTAAACCCAGTGAGGATTAAGCTGTAAAAGAGAATAGCATGGAAAAACATTGATGAGGTACATTCTGCAAAATGACATTTTAAATAAAGCCCTAATATGCCTGTAAAAGCAAAAGATATAGTTCTGTATTTGGAATACTGTGGTCCATTATATATATATACATATATATATATATATATATATATATATATATACATATATATATATATATATATATATATACATATACATATATACATATATATTTGTGGGTATACTCGCTTTTGTCAAAACATCAATATGTTGACTGCAAAATATTGTCAATGCCGACACACTATCACACATGCGCCATGAAACAACCTTGGTACATGCAAAATTTAAAATAAAATAAACAACAAAAACATTGTTTGTGGTCAATTAAACGGATATCAGAGAAACATCTTTTAGACCAAAGGCACTGAATCAATATATGTATGGGGGTATGTATATATGTACGTATATATGCATGTATATATGGGAATACCCTGCAGAGGTATTGTCCACTGATGTCCACAGTGTCTGCTGAAGTTCACCACTAATGCCAAGTCTTGAACTGAGCATGAGGGAGCTGTTGTGTTCCCCTAACAGAGAGGCCAAGAACTCCTTTGCATTTGATACTGATGAGCTCGTAGGCAGACATTCACCTATGGGCCCCTCCCACACTCCTCTTTAATGTGAGTTGCATTGCTATGGCATGACACTTGCTCAAGTGTGCAGTTATGGCTACTGATAGCATTTGTCTGCACACTAAGATCCATTCAGATACACTGGTGGAAGGTCTTAAGGCCTTTTCACTATTGTCTATAAGGAGGATTATCTGGATATTTTTGCCAAAAAAAAAAATTACTGCAGTACAATGTCATTATCATCCCAAGAGAGAGGTTTTTCATCCTCTTCCACTGCTTAGGAGCCATTTTGTTAAACTTTGGCCTGTGATATACTTCATACCCATCTTAGAGTACCCCACCACATAGCCCTCAGCTAGCAGCTGACCTAAGCAGACGCATGGGCCACCTGCAAAGGTCTATGTTATATGGCAGCAATTGGTAGCTGTGAAACATGCCACTGCAGTGAGACTTGCTCTTATGGATCATGATGCGTTCTGTGGCTCATTGCTCCACAACAACAACATATCTACTGCCTCAACAATACATGCCGCTGATTATAGCTGTGGTTCCCCTGTAACTTGCCTTTCTGTGTGGCTTATTGGTGCATTGCCACATGCCTTGTCAAGGAACCTGCCTTTTTATGTCACACAATGAAAAAAACAGCACATGGTATTATATTGTTGAATACTGAATATGTGGCACACATAGTTTCACAGGTAATTAATAGTCTAGCTGCCTCTTTAAGCCTGACCAATTTCCTTATTAGCAATATAATACTAATCTGTGGTAAGAGCTTCAGTGATCATGAGCAATGTAACACTATTCCTGTGATACACTTTTGTACCACAAACAGTGAAAGAAAAGGTGGGACACATATAGTTTCATAGGTTCATAGGTAGGTACTAGGCTATCTGCCCGAAGGCATTTATAAGCTTAGCTGGAATGTGTTGGCTTTCGCCGCCCCCTTAGATTAGTTCCCTGTGCCTCTGTCCAGCAGAGCCATTGAAGTGATCTCTGGGGTAAACTTTCTGTTTCCCATCCACTCATCAAGGTTTCTCTTGAAGAGGGTTAGCGAGGAGCTCTGCCTAATGTAGATTTGAATCTTGTTCCAGAGCATGGGAAGTTTCTGGGACAGGAATCTATCCCTCCAGCACATCCTATTTATTGTTATGGTGAGGTTTATATCCCTGGAGTGTGTGGCTTGAGGAGATATGGTTTTCTTTAGGTGGAGCATGTCCATCAATTCTGGGTTGGACAAGGCCTTGTATGTCAGGCAGAGATCACCTCTGAGTAGGTGGTATGCAACTGAGTACAGCTGGAGTTTCTTCAGTCGAGCTGCATAGGGCATCTGCTTGAGGCCAGTGATCCTCTTGGTGAGGTACTTCTGTGGTCTTTCCAGTTGTTGCAGGTGTCTTGTAAGGTACATCCCAAATGGGGCATTGTACTTTATGATGGGTCTGATGAGTGATGCATAGAGCGGCCCAATGACCTCTTTCGATCTGGATTCAAACCCTTTTGTGATTAGGTGAGTCACATAGAAGGATTTTCTAACCAATTTGGCAATGTGATTATCAGAGGAGAGGTTACTATCTATTTGGGTTTCCAGATCCCTTATTACGTCTTCCATATTTTGGGGGTTACCATCTATGTGGTAGTTTGTGGGTACTTTATTTTTTTCCAAAGGGGATGACTATGCACTTTTTGGCATTTAGCTTGAGGCTATGGTTTTGACAACAGGTATCTGTTTCAGTGAGACCCTTTTGGAGGATGTCTGTGTCACCCATAGAGTCAATTATAACCCCTAGTTTGCAGTCAGCCATAGTCCTCCTGTGTTTGCCTGTACCTCTGAGAAGTATATGCCAAACAGGAGGGGTCCAAGGACTGAGCCCTGGGGAATGCCACTTGTAACCAGTTTAGAGTCAGACCTAGCTCCCACAACTCTTACCATGTGGGTTCTGTCCATGAGCCAGTTGGCAACCCATCTCATGACAAAGGGTTTTATCTTCAAGCTGGTGAGCTTGTCTATAATACCTGAGTGAGGAATGGTGTCGAAGGCCTTTGCAAGGTCTAGGTAGACTGTGTGGACCCACCTTTCCCTCGTATATAGCCTTGGTAAATGTCTCAATGAAGTCCACCAGGTTTAGGAGGCATGATCTGCCCTTAACAAAGCCTAATGGGGTAGGGTCCAGTGTTTAGAGGTTTCCAATGTCTCTGTTAATGAGATCCATGATGATGCGCTCCATAGCTTTGCAGACCAAGCTAGTCAGGCTTACAGGGTGATAGTTCCTGGGGTCCGTTGTGGCTCCACCTTTGTGGAGTGGAATAACTGTTGCTGTGCACCACTTTGAGTGCACTTAGCCTGTGGAGAGGCTGAGTTTAAACAGTGTGTTTAGGTGAGGGGTTAGTTCATCTTTGAGCTTGTGTAGGATGCAGCCTGGGTTACCATCCTGTCCCACTGATGCTGTGTTTTTGGCTTTGGGCTGTTTTAACCTGAGTGTCTGTGATTTTCAGGGGCATACATTCTTCTGGTTAAGTTATGGGCACTTTTGGGGGTAAGAGGGGGGTGAAGTTTGCACTGTACCTGTCTGCCAGCATGTTGGCTATATCGGTTGTTTCAGTGTATTTTGTGCCATTCTGCACTAACTCCGAGTAGATCTGAGAATTGCCACTTAGATTCTTGACATAGCTACAGAATGCCTTGTGGTTATCTTTGGAGTCCATGGCAATTTTTCTTTCAAAGCTAGCCTTGGATGATTTTATGAGGGAACGTAGTTTCTTGTTGATATTGATCAGGGATGCTCTCCCTTCTTGGGATTTTACTCTTTTCTGCACTAGTTTCCTCCTTCTATTGTATAGCTTGTTTATGGCAATGGTCCACCAGACTGGTTTCCTTTTCTTGGAGGAGTGAGTCTTGGTTTTGTTTGGGATGGCATGATCCATGCATTCTTGTAGGTGCCCGTAGAGTGTATTAGTAAAGGATTTTGCAGCTTGGACAACATTATCCTTTAGCATGGGAGCTTTGAAACTTCCCACCTCAGTCTTAAGTAATGTGAAGTTTGCTTTTGAAAAGTTTTTTCACAGTGGTTTCTTTGACCGGGGGTGGTGGCAGAATGTGGATATCCAGAGTGATTAGTTTATGGTCAGATCTAACCAGTGAGGGGTTGACCTCTGGGGTGGAACACCGGTCGCCCATGTTAGTGATGACCAGGTCCAATATGTTGTCACCTCTGGTGGGGGTGTTGAGCAGTTGATCCAGGGCGTTTGAGTTTATAAATTCTAGGAAATGTTGGGAAGGGAGTTTGTACTTGAATAGTTCTCCCAGTTAATGTTTGGGTAATTGAAATCACCCAATATCAGGGTGTTTGGTAGGACCTTTATGTTTCCCATTCTTTCCAGGAATGCAGAGTGGGGGTCCTGGGACATGGTTGGTGATCTGTAGCAAGATATAATTTGAATAGCAGTTTTGCGCATTGTTAGTTGCACGTGGATCATCTCTGAAGCATCGTGCTGTGCCACTAACCTGGAGGTGTGGGTATCCTTGATGAATATGGATACTCCCCCACCTTTTGTATTTCAGTCCAGGTTTGGTGGCCAAAATGTATGGTATGAGTTGTAGCCAGGTAGTGCTGGGGTGCTCTCTGGAGCCTTAAACCAGGTTTCTGTTACTGCACATTTATCAATTTTCTCCATAATGAGGAGTACCTTGAGTGCATGCATTTTGAGGTTTAGATTTCTGGCATTGAGTAGCATTACTCTCAGTTTTTTGTTACTTGTGCTATTTATGGTGGTGGGTTTGTCTTTTGAGCCTTGCCTAAAAAAGGCACTATGGGGGTGGCAAGAGCCTTGGCCAGTATTCAAAAGCCTAAGGGTGACAGGTGCAAGCCATTTCTAGCGAAGCAGCATGGCTTGTCAAGCATGTCATCCCAGGCTGACAGACACTGAATCCCCTTTGAATGACACTTGAAGCTTAGCCAATTGTTCAAATTGATAATTTTTCTCTATATCGTGGTATCATTCTTGGTAAGTGCAGGATGCTACTCAGGGTCAAGGTCATACCGGCCTGGGCTACATAATCAGAGAGCTCCTCCATGTCTCTTTTCATGTAGTCCAGGGAGGTATGGCCCAGGTCATTCCCACCAACATGGACAATGACTGAGTCATATTTGTACTTCTTCTGGAGTGACCTGAGTGCTTGTGTTATGTGTCGGATCCTGGCTCCTGACAGGCAGCTAACAGTAACCTTCTCCTTGTTCAGCCTAGTAAGTGGGACGTCAGTGTGCTTGACTATAGAGTCACCTACTACTAGTCTGTCGAGTATGTTATTTTGCTTTAAGGGCTGTGATTGTGTGGCAAATTGGTTTTGTGAAGTATGTGTTTCATGATTTGTGTTGGGGGGTGGAGGTTTCCTGGATGTTTGATTTGGAGGTCTCTGTTGCTTCTGCAGATTTTTATTTAGAGACTCAGAGTATGTTTTTTGCCGGTGCTGGTTTCATAGGTCTATGTGAGACTGGTGGTGTGATGCAAGGGGTCTATATGACTTGGTCGACAGTTCATATGATCGACAGTTTATTTGGTCGACAGTTCATTTGATCGACAAGCATTTTCCCCCTTCCCCAATGTTGTGTGACCCTGGAGTTGATACATATAGTTAGGGGGGTGTGGGGGGCACAGCCCCCCACATTGGGGGGTGTGGGGGGGTGAAGCCCCCCACCTAAAATGCTTGTCGATCAAATGAACTGTCGACCAAATAAACAGTCGATCATATGAACTGTCAACCAAGTCATATAGACCCGATGCAAGTAATTCCCGTCTCCTCTTGACTGCCTGGTCCAGCTTTGGGTTGAGAGAGCTTAGCCTCCAGTTTGGCTGTATAATTGCATCTCTCGGTTATATTAGTGTTTGGTGGAAGGAGGAGAGGGTTGTCTGTGTACATGTGGCAATTGTAACATTGCCTCAAAATGCCCAGATTCTCCAATTGGGCCAGAGAGTATACCTGAAACTGCCCTTTGGACATGCCTGAATAGGTACAGTGAACTGTTTTACTGATTGGCTGGTAAGGTCTAATAGAGAGCCTTGTCCTTCTCTACAGTATAGGGGGGAGGGCTAGTGCTAAAGTTTATTAGTGCTTGCTATGAGTTTTGAGTAAGTGCCAGTATGAGAAGTGATTGGTTTGAGTGCTTAAGTTGAAAGTTTGTCTAGTTCCAAGGGAAAAATTAAAGAGTAGACTTTGTGGAACTGGGAATAGTTATACCCTAGCTAACCGGCTCTGCCTGGCATGCAAAACCTTGCAAATGCTGGTTTTATAGCAGGGAAATGAAAGAGATAGAAATTAGCCCAAAATGGCCAATAAACTACTAATTTTCTGGGCTGAAACCACTCCTCCAGGGACAGATAGGCTGGTCAAAGCTCCCTCTCTCACAGTGAACAGAGAAACTTCCTTCTAACCAAGTAAGGTATGGGCAAACACAGAAACTTGTAACACAGACCTGAATTCAGCACTAACCTGAGAAGTGGACTATACTAGCTTAGAAAGGCAGGAAAACAAGTATATATATATACATATATATTTTTTGTTTTGTTTTTTAAGAAAATAAAGCAGATACAATAAAAAACCACTTTAAATGCACAGAAATGGCTGTCACACTTGAGTGTGTAGCCTACAGCTGTTAAACAGGTAATTTAAACACAAAAACAACGTTGTTAAAGTGCAGGCAGTATTATTCTGCTCTAACAAAAATTGCAGAGAGTCTGATCAATGTAGCTATATTATGTGATAACCTTTTGTACAATAGTCATTAAAAATATCTGTATTTTTCACAAGAAGTATTTGTATTCTACAGTCAGAGAAACACAGTTTTCTGAGAGCAGCCAACACTAGGTTAATATTACTCTATAAAGCAACACTTGACACTGTAGTACTTTTCTAGTATTACTAAGGCATTTTCTTTGCATTTTATCAGGATGATAAAGTAAGGTAACTGTAATTGTCTAATAACAACCCCAGCATTTTGTTTTGCATTTCTTCATGTCTGTCAAAACTAAATGAAAACTCCAGCTGAGCTAGAACTTCCAATGAGTGACATCTCAAACCTCTTGTGTCAGAGGCACATGGGATATATGCAAATGACCCCTACTGTTAGTTGGGATATTTTGCAGTCACCTTAATGGTAATTGACATCAGTTGGGTATAACAGCCCTGTGTTTCTTATGCTTAGTCAAGCACTCTGGTTATGTTGTACTGATGAGGTCAAAACAAGGCTGTAATATGCATATCCACAGCTAGTGGGGTTTGGCTTTATTGGTCTGAAATTATTTATTTAAATGACTTAAAAATAAATAAGTCATGGGCATTCAGAACTGCCAATTAGCTGAAACACCTGATGTTCATAGGGGTCATTTGCATATATCCCATGCCTCTGACACAAGAGATTTGAAAGGTCACTCAGTGGAAGTTCTGTCTTGGCTGGAGTTTTCATTTAGTTTTTATTGATTGTTTTTTCTGTGTGACCTTCTCACTCTTTGTTTTAGTTTGTTAATTGGGATATTTTGCATTTCTACATGACTAGGAAGAAGCATGCAGCATTTTAAAATGAATTTGTAAACATGGGCGACCATTGCTCTATACCATCAGTTCACTCCTTCTTGGTCAGATCTGACTACAAGCTAATTACCATGGATATTCACATCCCACCCACACACCCCATAAAGGTAGCCACAGTGAAAAACTTCTCCAAAGCAAACTTTGGCCTTCTAAAATCAGAAGTGGACAACTTCATGACACCTATGCAAATGGAAAATATATGCATGACCACTGAATCATACACCTATGCACTGCACGAACAAGTGCACACATGCATGGAACAGGCAATACCCAACAGTACCAAGATGCTCTCCTGCAAAATAAGGAAGTCAATCCGGTGGTCCACTACCATAAACAAACTCTACAACAGAAGGAAGAAACTGTTGCAGACAAAAGTGAAGTCCCAAGACTGGAAAACCTCCCTTGCTAACCTCAACAAAAAACTGAGATCCCTCATCAAATCCTCTAAAGTTAGCTACAAAAACAAAATTGCAGCAGATACCAATGACAACCATAAAACCTTTTATAGTTATGTCAAGAATCTACATGGCAATACTCCAATCTGCTCTGAGCTACAGCACAACAGTAATTCCTATACTGAGCCAACTGACATTCCTAATATGCTAAAATAATAAAACGGTGTTAAAAACCAAACTTGTTTATTGATGAACAGATCCAGTAAATGCTTTCATCTCCCAACACTGAGATTTCATCAGACTGAATCAGATATTAAACACATTACATTTAAATACTTCACCGACATATCACATGACTATCTCAAGTCAATGCCTTAACCCCTTCCTTCTCAAATAAGCCACAAAATCCTCATGGCTATTTAACCCTGGTGGGTAATAAGCATTAAGCTTGACTTGCCATGAATGTTCAACCCAGCCAGGTTCTTCATCTGCATTAAATATTGTTTCATAACCACTTATTTCCCCTAACACTACAAATTTAAAATCAGTTTGACAATTTCCTGTATTATAATGCTTCCCCATTGCATTATTTTTATTTCCAGTCTCCACTGTCCTTTTGTGTCCATACATTCTTTTGTACAATTCTCTACTAGTACATCCTACATAAAATGCCACACATGATCTACAAATAATCAGATAAACCACATACTTTGACTTGCATGTAAAAAACCTTTGATATTATTTTTGAAATTAACTATAATTTCATTGATGCCATCATAAATCAGGTCACAAAAATTGCATGCATGCATTTTTGCATTTTACCACTTCTTGTCTTTTTTTTGTCTAACATTCAACTGGTTCTGAAAAAAAATTCTTAAAACATTTGCCCCTTTTTTGCACAAACCTAGGACCTTCTCCAACTGCCTTGTAAACCTCTTCACTACTTTTTAAGATTTTCCAATTGTTATTAATAATCCATTTTACAGCTGCTGAATCAACGCTGTTAGAAATTTGCATAGCAGTCCTATAATCATTATTGTCAGCCTTCAAAGGCGTAAAGTCTGACTTTTTCCTAACATCACTAATCTCTTCAAATTTGTCTTTGACTAAATTCTTAGAATACCCTCTCGCTATAAATTTGTGACATAAATTTTTGCTTTCAATAAGGAAATCTTCATCTTTAGTAGTTAATTGATTCACTCTCTTTAACTGCCCCTTGACCACATTTTCTTTGGTATAGTTCGAATGCATACTAGAAAAAATGTAAGTATGCATTGTTCTGCACATTCTTTTTATTAATTTTGGTTAATAACTTCCCTTTCTCTTTGAATATTATTACATCTAAATATGAAATGCCCAACTCATCTAAAACTGATGTGAACTGTAAAAAGGTGCTAATATTATTGGTGTGTTAAAAAACATTGAGAAAATCAATTCCTCATCTCCACACAATAAAAAGGTCATCTATAAAATATTTGTAAAAAATAATATTGTCAATAAACATATCAACTAGAATGTGCATTCTTTCTCAACCATTCATAAATATATTGGTATAACTGGGTACCATAACCGCACCCATTGCTACACCATTCATTTGATGATAAATATCCTCATTAAACTTAAAAAAGTTATAACAGAGAATAACATCTAACGGTTCCATCAATAGACCAATCATGCCAGTTGAAAAAAGACCTGAAACTATTAACTCTAACCTAACTATTTCCATAACTTCTTTGTTAAGAATTACAGGATACAAAGATTTAATATCTAAGGTGACCAATAGATCTGAATCGAAAACATTCACTCCGTTGATGTTTTGAATGAAATCAAATGTATCTTTGATATAAGAATTACTTTTTACCGCCGCCTTTTGCAAATGTTTGTCAACACAAATGGAAATGGCCTCTGTTTTCATACCCTCAGTGCCTACAATGGGTGTGAAAGGCAAGTTGTCCAAGTCTTTATGAATTTTGGAAAGACCAAACAATCCTGCTAAATTTGGGGGACCTATTATTAATACATTTCCTTATTTCCTCTGTTATTCTACCTGCATAAAACCATTCCTGTATCAGAGCATCAATGAAAGCATATTATTTTTTAACTTTGGCAAACAACACCCTTTCATAAAAAGTAGCATTAGCCAACATCTCACATAATTTTTGTTCATAGAAAGCTCTAGCTAATACAACTAAAGAGTTCCCTTTGTCAGCTTTGCAAATTAATATTCTTTCTTCATTAATTAAATCATAAAACATTTTTAGTTCATTTGCTGTCATATTGTAATATTTGTAAGAACTTTGATTGTCTAATAATTCAATTATTTGTAACTCAGTTGTAGTTAGAAAGATGTTAAGTTCTTTCCTCAATGGAAGGTTGTAAGTACTAGGTCTAACAAACAAATTGCAAACATTATTGTCCGTATTCATATATAACAATTTGAAATGTAACTTTCTGGTAAAGTCTCTAAGTTCATTAATGATGCCACATTTTCTTGATCTTCCAGCTGGAACACATTTTCTTTGGTATACTTCGGATGCATACTAAAAAAATGTAAGTATGCATTCTTCTGCACATTCTTTTTATTAATTTTAAGAAGAAAATGTGGTTAAGGGGGAATTTAATGAGAGTGAATCAATTAACTACTAAAGATGAAGATTTCCGTATTGAAAGCAAAAATTTATGTCATAAATTTATAGTGAGAGGGTATTTTAAGAGTTTAGTCAAAGACAAATTTGAAGAGATTAGTGAAGTTAGACAAAAGGCAAACTTTACACCTGTGAAGGCTGACAACAATGATTATAGGACTGCTATGCAAATTTCTAACAATGTTAATTCAGCAGCTGTAAAATGGATTATTAATAACAATTGGAAAATCGGAAAAAATAGTGAAGATGTTTACAAGGCAGTTGGAGAAGGTCCTAGGTTTGTGCAAAAAAGGGGCAAGTGTTTTAAGAATTTTTTTTCAGAACCAGTTGAATGTTAGACAAAAAAAGATAAGAAGGGGTAAAATGCAAAAATGCCATGCATGCAATTTTTGTGACCTGATTTATGATGGCATCAATGAAATTATAGTTAATTTCAAAAATAATATCAAAGGTTTTTTACATGCAAGTCAAAGTATGTGGTTTATTTCATTATTTGTAGATCATGTGTGGCATTTTATGTAGGATGTACTATTAGAGAATTGTACAAAAGAATGTATGAGCACAAAAGGACAGTGGAGACTGGAAATAAAAATAATGCTATGGGGGAAGCATTATAATACAGGAAATTGTTAAACTGATTTTAAATTTGTAGTGTTAGGGGAAATAAGTGGTTATGAAACAATATTTAATGCAGATGAAGAACTTGGCTGGGTTGAACATTCATGGCAGGTCAAGCCTAATGCTTGTTACCCACCAGGGTTAAATAGCTATGAGGATTTTGTGGCTTATTTGAGAAGGGAGGGGTTAAGGCATTGACTTGAGATAGTCATGTGATATGTCTGTGAAGTATTTAAATGAAATGTGTTTAATATCTGATTCAGTCTGATGAAGTCTCAGTATTGCGAGACGAAAACGCTTACTGGATCTGTTCATCAATAAACAAGTTTTTTTTTTTATACTTTTATTTTCTTTTAACTTCATTCGGTTTATGTTTTGTTTCTGAATTCCCAATATACTGGCTGACAGGTTCAGTGCAAACTTCACCCCCCTTTCACCCCCGAAAGGGCCAATCATAATGCCGTAGGAATGCCATGTACCCAATATTACTGTTGCACAGGTTAAAACCGCACTGTCCAAGGCCAAGAATACAGCTTTCATGGGAGCTGATAATATCCCTGGCTGTGTTCTACATGAATTACCAGATGAACTAGCACCATACCTGTGTGCTCTGTTCAATCACAGCTTCACTTCAGGATTTGTCCATACTGAATGGTGCATTGGTATGGTCATCCCACTACACAAAGGGGGAGAGACTATAGACCCTGGGAACTACCACCCTATTAGCCTGATGGATCAGCTGTGTAAGGCTATAGAGAGCATCATCATGGACCTTATAAATAGGGACTTTGGGAATCTCCAAACTCTAGACCCCACACAGTTTGGATTTGTGAAGGGTAGATCATGCCTGCTCAACCTGGTGGACTTCTTCAAGTCTTTCACCAGAGCTATGGATGAAGGCAAGGCAGTTCACACAGCCTACCTTGATCTGGCCAAGGCCCTTGATACCATTCCTCACTCAGGGATCATAGATAGACTCACTAAACTAAGCATAAAGGTGAGTGGCAAACTGGCTCACTGATAGACCCCACACTGGTGAAAGTTGCAGACTCCAAGTCTGACTACTGACCAGTCACGAATGGTGTTCCACAGGTATCGGTCTTAGGTCCTCTTCTGTTTGGTATCTACTTCTCTAAAGTCCAGGTCAACACAAACTCTGACTGACCAAGTTTGCTGATGACTGCAAACTGGGAGCCATTATTGAATCTGCAAGAGATATAGACATTCTACAAAAAGACCTCACTGAGACCAATGACTGGTGCCAGAACCACCTTAAGCTCAATGCCAAAAAATGCATCATCATTCCCTTTGGGAAGAACTCGGTGTCCATAAACTACCACATCAATGGTAGTTCACTAAACACTGAAGGTGTAATAAGAGATTTGGGAACACAGGTTGATAGCAACCTCTCCTTTGACAACCACATTGCCACTGTGGTCAGAATGTCCTTCTATCTGTCACATCACATTACAAAGAGTTTTGCATCCAGGAAGAAAGAGGATATAGTCTCCCTCTACTCTCCTCTCATTAGACCTGTTATAGAGTACAACACCCCATTTGGCATGTACCTCACTAGACACCTACAGCAACTGGAAAGGGCACAACAATACCTCACTAAGAGGATCTTAGGACTTAAACACATGCCCTATATGGACAGACTCAAAAAACTTCAGCTATACTCTGTCTCATATCACCTACTTAGAGGCGATCTCTGCTTAAACTATTAAGGCATGTCTGACCTATATGCTACATCTAAAGAAATCCCAATCCCTCCATACAACATGCTCCAGAGATCTCAACCTCATTACCTCACTCAACAGATCATGCTGGAGGGACAGGTTCATAACACAGAGACTACACTTGCTCTGGAACAGACTTCCCATACATGTCAAGCAGATCACCTCAGTAGCCCTTTTCAAGAGAAATCTTGATGAGTGGATGGGAAATAAAAGATTCACACCAGGGATCACTCCAGTGGCCCTGCTTGATAGGGGCACTAACTAGGGGGAACTGATATCAGACAGCACAATGCCAGGGAATGCTTTGGGCTAGGCTTGTAAAGGCTCTAGGGCCATTAGCATAGTACACACCTGTGAACCTATGTACCTATGAAACCAGAAACTTACACTGTATTCTTGAATAACAAAGATAGCAAATACTGTGTTAGCAACATAGTGCAATTCTGTGATAACCAATACTATTTTAAGATATCTGAAGGTGGGGTCACAAATATAGCTGTAACATTTTGCTTTGCATTTTATGACGATGGTGAAGTAATGTAAATTATCCTAAAATGATTATAGAAAACATATTTAGATATCATAATACTTTTTGTCATGGGATGTTTGGCATTGCTTAAAAATGCACTATTACTGAGAAGTAATAAAGAAAATTGTAACAACTTTGGCTTCATGTTCATAGGAAAATACACCCCTACCAGATTATTATTAATGATAACCTCACTGTAACTGCACTGAACAACCATCATGTAGCGCGTGTATCAATTCTAGTGGCTCTCAAACTGGGTCAGAAGATTTGCCTTCTACATAACACAACCATCACATTCAGTATTGCTTATCTATGTCACAAGACCTATTTTGACTTTTAGCAATTAGTGTACTGCCCACCAGAGAAACTCAGCTATAGCAGTATCTTGCAACTGTAAATATACAAATGAAAGCACAATTGAAACCATCTCATTCATTTTCACTTTCCAAGTTACTGTCAAGCAAACAAGTAAATAAACAGAGCTAACACTGGAAGTGCCTTCTCTAAGCACTGCCTAAACTGCTACAGACTGTGAGAAATATAAAATTAGTGTGTATACTTTCCTTTTTAGCATACTGCAAGTCCAGTTCTAAATGATGATCGATGCAAGGTTCTTAAATGTGTGGAATTACTTTAAATTGATTAAAGGAAGTGTTTAATAATAAGGCTGAGAGTGGAATGATACAATTCTTAGGAAGCAGCAGGGTCATAAAATTAATCAAAGTCAATAATGCATCAGATTGGGGAAAAACAATTCCTGATAACGGATGGGGAAATAAATCAGGTTATTTTATTTTTACAGTAAATTATGCAAACCACAGATCAGGCTTTAAAATAATATCAGATATAGATTCCAGATCTATACACTATACTTCAGGTAGGGCCATATTGAACACATACAGAAAAAAATAATATAAATAGTCAACATTCTAAGTGATATTTATTGTTGTTGTTGTGTCTTTTGGCTTATCCCGGTTAGGGGTCACCACAACGGAACTCCGGTCCGCTAATGTTTGGTAGTGGATTTTTACATGCCGAGTTACCAGCCCTGATGCATAACCTTCAACGAAGGCACGCCCATTCATGCATGCCTCCACACAGAAGATGCTCTAGCTGAGAACTGAATGGGACAACGTCTTGCTGTGAGGCGACAACGCTACCGCAGCACCACTACCGCGGGTCTAAGTGATATTTATTAAAGTAAAAAAAAAAGATACCAGTGCAAAAAGTAGATTAGGTTTATCTGGCATAATGTTTTTGCTGTCAACATATTTTATCCACTGACTTCCAGGTGTGCAAATATTTTTCACATGTTCAGGTATTGCAATAGTTTCTCTATTAAAAAATTAAAATGTCACTATAGCAGTCTCCCTTTTGTAAATGCAGATCCCTCTTGCCTGATGTCTTCAGAAATGTTACCAGTCTGTGGCAATTATTTAATAAAAGGTAATTTATCAATATATATATATATATATATATATATATATATATATATATATATATATGTATATTACAATGAAAAAATAATAATTAAAGCTATTGTCTTCATTGTTTTGTCTTCATTCCAGTAAGAATTCTGGGACTATCCCATCATGTTCCATTGCTGTGTTTTGGGAGATTCTTTTTGTTGTAAAGACTGAGATTAGACCCATTTGATAGGTATGACCATTGTCTCCTGCCTGATACAATGACTCTTCCTCCTTTTTTTGAGGAATATTTTTCAGAAACATTCATTCAGCAATATTTCTTTTTTTTGCACCCTTTTTAGCCTAAACTGTACATTATTATTTGTCTTTTTTGTTGTTCCCTTTGTTTTTCTTTAATCTTATAAAGTAACTAAAAAAGTCACATCTTCCTTACCCAAAACCGCTGCTCTTTCATAAATTTGGACCCTTTGCATTTTTGATTACAGTTCATATTGCCTTCTGCTTTAGCTGACATTTTTGCAATTTAGATTCATTTGTTGACAAAAAATCCTACTGGGTGGAGAACACCACTTCAGCAGAGGTCAGGGAAGAACAGTTCCATTAGTACAATATAATGCAAGGCACAATGCGAATTAAATAATAGTGTCATCTTTGACAGTGCAGTGCCTTCCCTGATACTTTTTCCACTCTCCTCTGGTCTACTTTGTGTGCCCCGCTCCGCTCCCCACCCTACCCCCATATCCCACCCACCCCCAGGGGTCCTACATTTATATTTCTACAAGCCACACCTCCTACTACTGCTATCCTATCCAATTCACAGTCTCACAGATTGTGTAACTTCCTTCACTTAGTCACACCTACATACCACTTTAACCAACCCACCACTATCTCACTAAAGTCCTATACCATTACAGCCCCTTCCACTCTACCCCCTACTCCCACCACACACCCCTCTACAACATATCAGGAAACCCTACTTCACATACAACTATCTTATCATGTCTACAACTATCCTCCACTCACAACTTAAACTACCTATCACCTTCTTACTATTATTCCTTCTCATTACTACTTACTTCTTAACCTCCTATGAACACTCCTTAACTATTTCTCTCTCACTTCCCTCAAAACATACTAGTACAACTACCACATACCTACCTTCATCCTATTTACCTACCTCATCACAAACCATATATCTACTTCCCAAATACCATAGACTATTTCATTGTAAACTACTAAAAACTAAATCAAAGAAAGTATTTGACACATCTCTAAAACACATATCCAAAAACTATGGTCTACTACTCCATCTACTTCAGGACGGTGACATACACCCCAATCCAGGCCCTCAACCTACAACTACTGAAACACACAGTCACCATATAAAAGCTCTCCTTCCTCCATCAACTATAACTACAAACATACTATCCTTGGCCCACCTAAATATCGCAGTATCTGTAATAAAGTTAGTCAAATACATGCCCTACTAGAAGTACACAACTTTGACATTCTATGCTTATCAGAAACCTGGCTAAAACCATCTATTAAAGATATTGAAATTACCCCACCTGGATATAACATTGTTAGACTTGATCGCACCTCCAAGAAAGGAGGTAGAGTAGCTATCCTATATAAATCTAACCTGAAGCTTACTCTTCTTGACCTTGCTCTTACCCAAAACAATAATGTCGAAATAATCTGCTCTAGAGTTCAAATTAATACTACTAAATCAATAAGCATCATTTGTGCTTATCTGCCTCCAGGAAATAATATCCCCACATTAGAACAACTTCTTGAACAACTCTCAAATTACCTCCCCCAAGAAACACTACTTCTTGGAGACTTTAACATTGACTGGAAATCTTGTAACAATGCTAACCCTACTTCCCATTTAAACCTTTTGGTTTCAAACAACTAATTGATAGTGCCACTAGAATAAATAAAACAAGCGAAAAGGAAACCACCTTAGACTGGGTTCTTACAAACTCCCCCTCACAAAGCTACAAAACTGGCATCCTTCCTGATGACCTTAGCGATCACTCCCTCACATATGTCATTAGAGCTAAAACTCATCAAAACTTACCTACCTCACATAGAACACTATATTCAAAGAAACAATTTAATCCCCAAAGATTTCAAACAGAACTCTCACAATACAATTGGACCCCTCTAAAGCACCTCTCTCTCAACAAAGCCATAGAATATTTCAACTCAGCATTCCTTACAATCCTAAACCACCATGCCCCAAGTCGTACCATTAGAATAAAGACCAGAACAGCACCCTGGCTTACCTCTAATACTAAACAAAACATCAGGCTTAAAATAAATCTTGGAAGAAATGGCTCCTCTAGAAACCCAACAGACTATCAAACCTTTAGAGAGCTGAGAAACAAAACCAAAAATGCTATTATTTCAGACAAAAGAACTACTATGTAGAACTTCAGCAATCCACAAAAAGAACCAAAAAGGTTCTGGTCTACTATCAATCATCTACTTACCCCAGGTAAAATAGTAACACCTAACCCACAGAATCTAGACCCTGATAATCCCTCTTTAATAGCCAATAACTTCAATAGCTTCTTTACTACTTCCATACAAACACTAGCAAGCCATTTATCCCCTGATGCTTCACAACTGATCTTAAGTAACACCAACAACGTCATTCCTTCCCTTCAACTTCAACCCATACCCACCTCCTACATACAATCTCTCTTACAAAAACTTAAACCCACTACCCGCTCAGCAGATAAGCTTCCTGCTGAATTCCTTCAGGTAGCAGCAAAAGCTATAGCCTACCCTGTTTCGATCCTAATAAACAGATCCATAAAAGAAAGTGATTTTCCAGCAATCTGGAAGATATCACACATCATACCCTTACATAAAGAAGGCAAATCCACTGACCTCTCTAACTACCGCCCAATAGCACTATTATCTCCACTAGCTAAAATCATGGAAAAATGTATACACAAACAACTACTTAACCATCTCCTTCAAAATAACCTACTAGCAAACACTCAACATGGATTTAGACCCTCACATAGTACGACCACTGCACTACTTTCCTTTACTAACACAATAAACTGTAACCGTAATAATAACAAACTAACTGCTTCTCTTTTCCTAGACCTGTCAAAAGCCTTCGACATGGTCAACCATAAACTTCTCCTACACATACTAAACTCACTTGCCTTGGATTTTTCCTCCTTAACGTGGTTCTCATCCTACCTTGAAAACCGACAACAAGCAGTACTCTGGAAAAATTCTCTATCTGCTCTACTACCTATCTCCTTAGGAGTACCTCAAGGATCAATATTAGGCCCACTCTTATTCTCTATCTTTATTAATGATCTTCAATCATCTATCCATAACACTACCTGCATACAATATGCAGATGATTCTACCATCATCTGTACAGCTCCCACCCAATCTGAACTCCAGTCACTCATTTTCAACCGTTGAACAATGGTTCTCAAAAAGATGTCTCCTTCTCAACTCCAAGAAAACAAAACTATTACTATTCTCACCTACCCACAAATCTCCTCAACTAAATTTTACTATTACTGCAGCTGACAATTCTCTTATCTCCCCAGACTCTACTACCAAACTGCTTGGTGTTACTATTGATAATAATCTTAACTATGATTGTCATATCAATAACACTATAAAAGCAGTAAATAAAAAAGATAGGTTCACTGTACAGAATAAAACCCTTCCTTACTCCAGAAGCACGGACCACCTTAGCTCAATCACATCTTATCTCCACCCTACTGTATGCTTCCTCTATTTACACCAATCTCTCTAAAGGTAACCTGAAAAAACTAACTACATCCTATCATAATATAGCCCGTTTTGCCACAGCATCCCAGTACAGAACTCACCACTGTAATAACTTAAAACAATTACAATGGTTAGAACTACCTAACAAGCTTATCTATCAACAACTCTTAATTACACATAACATTCTTTATCAGCCAACAAAAACACCAGCTCTCAGTAACCTCCTTACTCCCTACAAAACTTGAAACAGTTGCGATCTGCGAAAAGATCCAAGGCAACACAACTAGAATTTCAAACACAGCAGGTAACTGTCTAATTACAAACTCCACAGGGAAAATATGGAATAACCTCCCCACACATTACCTCACTAGACTCCTTTCAACTTTTCAAAAACAACTTCTATTACATCTTAACAACTTCTGGCTCTGCTCCTGTACCAATCCAGACTAAATGACTTCTTCGCTCTTCAGCCATACCTCCCTACGTAAAGTCACTATCTTTCCCTGCTATTTCAAATGACTAAATTACTGTACTGTTCTAAAAAAAAAAAAAAAAAAAAATATGAATATATAGCTTAGGCTATTTGTTTTTTACCTGTTTTTTTTGCTGTATTTTCTACTACACTAAAATGTATGCATTGTTGCTTAAATGTTTAACCTTGTTTTAATTGTGGAGCTTTTCTCCCCGGGCCTCCACTGAAAATGGAAATTATCCAGCTGGACTAGCCCGGTCAACAAATGTAAAATAAATAAATAAAATAAATAAATAAACAGTAGCATATTGAACTGCTTCACGTTATATAAAAGCATAAAAAATGAAAGCATACATTCCCAGTGCTACAATCAGACAGGTGTATGGACATGGCAAAGAAAAACAGATTTAATATGGTGCAATATTTATGCAAAGGAGAAAGCAAAACTAATCAATACAAAAAAAAAAAAAAGCAGCAACAAAGACATTTAAAGAGAAATACAAGCAAAGGCCTCTAGATATGGATAATTATACAAATAAATAAATAAATACATAAATGAATAAATAAATAAACAAAAGGGGAACTTAGAAAAGAGGATTAGCAATGGAGAAGGTAAAGAAATAGAAACTGCAGTTATGGATTACCTGCGAAGTTAAGGAATTAGCGTAGAAAATCCAACTCTGGTAACATCACAGCACGACAGTGCGGTGAGTCCGCAAATTAAGGAGAAATAGGTGGAATGGGAAACTCTGACCAGTTGAAACATAAAGATACTCTGGAGCCTTCAGTAGGAAACAAGTACAAACGTTCAGTTACAGTTGCACAGCAAGGGAAGGAACAGGAAATAGTGGCAACTCTGACTCAGTTAATGATAGGGAGTGATAGGCCATTGAGTTCCTGTATGAAAAAGCAATGGATGATGCAAGATGCAGCTGAAGAGAATGTGTCACAGGAAGATGTTCTGGAACGTTCTGTAGAATGGTCCCAGGAAAGGATAAAGAATGCGCCCTCAGTTTAGAAGAAAAATCTCTATGGGAAGAGTTGCTTGATTTAATAGAGATGGACAGACATGTTAAGACTGAGGAAAGAAATAGATTGCAGAAAGTTAATTAGACCCAAAATGTTAGAAGTCTGGTAAAACAAATGAGCACATAAATCATGACTATTAACAGAAATGCATGTGATTTAACAGAAGTATATAGAACATATTAATGTGCAGCAAAATCAATAATAAAATCTTACCAGAAAAATACAGGGCAATAAGGGAAAGAAAAGAAATAAATCAAATGCCATCATGGAACTACTGAATGAAGAAAACTATAAAGCAGCTAATACAAGAATTGTCACTGTTAGAAGAGTATAGAAGAGGGAATAGATCAACAAAAATACTTAGAAAGATAGATGTGATAATAGCAATATGCAGCATTAGAGCAGACCAGGATCTACTATTGCAAATAATAAACTAAAGATATCAGTAGAGGCAGAAAAACTTGTATGCATAAAAATATAAAGAAAAATTACAAAATAAGCAATTCATTGATGATCTAAAAATGTTTTGTACTGAATTGGGAAACAAAGCAAAAGCCATTTAAACACCACCAAAAAAGAGATCTATCTAGGAAGACCCTGTAGTACATAATACATACTGAATGGATAGAAGAAGTAAAGGAAGAGGTAAGAATCTCACATGTTCCGGATATGAAATTGTATGAAGCAAGAGCCAGAGAAACTGACACAAAATTAGGAAAAGCTCACAAATGGAAAACCCCAGGCCAACATGCAGTATCTAACATCTAGCTAAAAGTATTAACATCATTACATGAAGATTTAGACCTCAGTAAGAACTAGTTATAAGCACACCTCAGACACACATCAACCTGGTTAACATCAAGAAAAACAATACTCTTCCTTAAGAGTGAACCTGTACGCTATCATAAAAAAACTATAGGCCAATAACTTGCCTTCTGACAATATATAAACTATATACTGGAAATGATGCCAACGGAGTTTATAATCATTTAGAAGAAAACTCAATCGTGGCAACAGAACAAAGGGTATCAAAAGAAAATCATATGGAGCAAAGATCACTTGTTGTTAAATAAAGTTATAATGGAGAATGGTAAAAAGGGGAACATTTTAAGTATGGCATGGATAGATTACAAAAAAACATTTGACAGCATCCCATATTCATGGATAAAAGAGTTATTACCGATGTACAAGATACACCCTATGCTGCTCAATTACATTACAGTGACCTTGAAACTGTGGCAACCACTTTGCACCTAAGCCACGGAAAAGTACACATTATTATCCCAGAGATAAAAATTCAAAGGGGTATATTCCAGGGTGACTCTGTCACTGCTGCTATTCTGTCTTGCCTTTAACCCATTAAGCTGTCTACTGAAAAGATTAGGCCAAGGTTACAACTGCCTCCCAGGAAACAGCAAAGCATAAAGACTTCTCATCTTATTTTTCTGGATGATTTAAAACTGTATAGTTCATCAGATGAGAAGCTGAAAGCACAACTGGAAGTTGTCAAAACTTTCTCAGATGATACAAGAATGTCATTTGGTCTTGAAAAATGTTCAAAAGCAACCTTTAAGGCATGAAAAGCTACAGCACTGTGTAAATGTCAGTCTGGGGATTGTGATATAAAGGTAGCTGAGCAGGACGGAGTGTATAAATAGTCTGGAATTGATGAAAGATCACAACATAAAGAAATGCTAATAAAATTCAGTAAAGAATATTTTAAAAGACTAAAATTAATAGTGAAAACAGCTCTGACATCTAGGAACAAAGTCCAAGATATAAACCAATTTGCTCTTCCTATTCTAAGCTATAGTTTTGGGGTGATTGACTGGCCCCTAAAGGTATTGAATCAGTTGAACAGGAAAAGAAAAAAATACTTCACACTTTTGAAATGATGTATAAAACTCAGTGTCTGCCAAGATTACATATCCCTCATGCTGAAGGAGGAATTGGCATACTCAAAACTGATTACATGACATATATCTGCCTACCTCATCAGATCCAAAAATAGTGAAAGTTTAGAAACATCAAGAGAGCATATCTAAGATGACTTCCCTGCTTAATTTAGCAGAAGCAAATTGGTGCCAGTCAGGAATGGAAATCAAACCAGAAGTAGACAAAAGTCAATCAGCAACTGAATGCACTAATAAACAAAAGAAAGAATATAAAGAGAAGGAGCAGACAAGAAGGCAAGAAATGCATTAAAGGAATGATTATAATTGCAAGCACAGAAAACTTCTGGAATGACCTCATGTCGATCAGGATCTGATGCAGGAATGGTTAAGGAGAGGTGAATTTAAAAAAAAAAAGATGTAAGATTACTATTAGCAGCCCTGGAGAGTAGACTACATACATGTTCATTTACAATGTCCACTGAACATGTGGAAGAAACAGACAAGAGCAGGTTCTGTAAAACAAAACTGGAAGCAGTCACACATCTTGTTGGATGTGATGCAGAAGGCCTGTATAGTGAAAGGTGTAGCGATGTGGTAAGACTGTTGCATTGGGGGTTGTGCACACATTACAATATTGAATAACCTGAGAAGCACTGAAAACATGAGCAACAAAACATTATACGGAATGAAGGTCGCTTATTAGAAAATGCAATTCTCAGAATAGGAGGATATAAAGTGGCACGGTTTTCCTTTATTACCTTACTTAAATTCTTGAGATAACTCTCATCATCATGGCAGATCAGACAAGATGCTTATAAGAGACCTGGTTTAAACGAGTTTATTAATGTAAAATGTTTTTTAAAAAATAGAAAATTGAAAGTGAAACACTTGCAGTAGTGTCATTCTTTTACATAAAAGTTTATTTTAGGTTGTCTAAAGTTTGACCATTTAATTTTTAATTATGTAATTAGTTAATTGATCTGATTGTTTTAATTGTTTCAGTGGGTATGTATAAATAACAGGGAACAAAGTTGATTTTGTTTTTATTCTGAAGAAGTCTTTGACGAAAGCTGGAATAAAATTTGTATACACTAATATGTTCCAGTCTAAGTTTTTTCTGCAGCTTGAAGCTTATCCTAGTCATTTGGACATTATTTGGACATCATTGCCTTCATTGACCATTGGGGTCCTGTGTTTTAGTAGTATTACTTTAAGTTTATGGTACAGGCACCACTTGTCAGTGCATGTAAGCCATCCTGGAGAATGCGGAAGTGAGATGTGGAATGTGTGACAGCACATAGTTTGCATGCATCCACAAACTTGGTCAGCTAGAGAGGCATGATGTCACCCTGCCTGCACTCCCTATGCAGTGGGACACCTCACAACTCAAGAGACTTCAATATACCTTCTCAAGGGTTGTTCATCATTGAAGAAAAAGGTGAATTTTCCACTACTGAAGAAAGTGCTTTTGGCAAAACACTTTTGCTGAAATGACAGTCTTCCAAAATGGTGTTGATCTGTTGACTGGATCCCCTGATAGCATAGTTGTCTACATTTTATTTCATAATGTCAGAATGTGGAATGGTATCAAAAACTCATGTACAGTTAGGCGCTGTTTATCGATCATCCTGCATCTAATGCATCAGTAACTAGTTCAAAGAAGTCCACCAGGTTCAGGAGATAGGATCTGCCATTAAGAAACCCAATGAGGCTTGGGTTCAGGGTTTGTAGCCTGCCCCTCTTCTTGTTAGTACGTTCTATAATGATGTATTCCATTGCTATACAGATAAGGCAGGTGTGGTCTGTAGCTTCCAGGATCAATAGTCTGTCCCTGTTGTGGAGAGGGATGACTACAGCAGTTCTCTGCACCTCTGGTACAAATCCACTGGAGAGACTGAGACTAAATCAGCTTCATAGCAAGTCTATTACACGGTGTCTGCCACAGACCAGAAGACAGCCTGGTGCATTATTAGGACCCATGGAACTAGTATTTTCAAACTTGGAGGGAACACTCTGGTCTTGCTCTGAAATTATTAGAGGGAGTTGCTGCAGGTATGCTAATATGTTGGGGAAAGTCAGGGGGGTATAAGGAAGAAAAGACAGAACTTCATTTGAACTTAATTTTTATGCTGGTTTATTTACTATGACCTCAGGTGATGAGTATGTACTGTTGTGTAATAGCTCCATGCATTGATGGACATTACTTCTGAGGTTTCTGACATTTCTGTAGAAGGCTTTGTGGTTGTCTTTAGCACAGGTGGCAATTTTCAATTCATATTTAGTTTTAGACAATTTGATTTTGCTTCTGAGCTCTCTTTTGATCTTTCTGAAGTCTCCTCAAGACTATTATGAATTACATTTGCTCTTATGGGCTATGAGTTTCTTCCACTTATTGCATAGGTTGTTTATTGTAGGTTCCACCAGAGTGGTTTATTCTCAAACTTAACATTGCATTTGTTTTTATGGGGATCACTTAACATTGCATTTGGTTTTATGGGGATCAATACCTCAATTCATGCTTTAAGGTAGGCAAAGAAATTATTCACAAACATAACAATGTGGAAAATGGGGTGACTGAGGTGAGAAGGGTGCATACATTTCATCACATAATAAGTTAACTAGACTTGGTTTGATTACAGTAGTCTCTAAAGACAGAGGGATTTAGTGGTAAGTCAGGTTTCATCCTCTTAGTGAGCATTACTGAATAATAGTCAGATTTGACTGGTTATGTGGTGATTGTAGGTGTTGAGCATAGGTGGGGGTGATATTTATGAGCCCCATCTCCAATATTTTTGGAATCCTAGTTGGGACTTGAGCTAGTTGGTCTAAAGAGCTAACATAACAAGTCCAAGAAACTTTGTGCATAATTATTTGTGGTTGTGCTGGTTTCACATTTAATAAAAGTTCATCAGAATAAAGTGAATCATACTTCTTAGTCACATTTATATTCTATTATATTGGAGCAGTCACCTATGTCCAAAAATTGTATGCAAAAAATTACAATGATCAACAAGGTTTGTTTGTGTCTTTCGGCTTTTTCCTGGTTAGGGGTCGCCACAGCGGAACTCCGGTCCGCTAATGACTGGCAGTTGATTTTTACGTACCGGCTTGCCAGGCCTGACGCACAACCTTCAACGAAGGTACACCCATTCATACATGTCTCCACGCAGAAGACGCTCTAGCTGAGAATTGAACCGGACAGCGTCTTACTGTGAGGGGACAACTCTACCGCAGCACCACCACCACAAATAGAGTAATACATTAATATTTCTAATGAAAAACTTTTGTGAATTTTGTTACATAAATGACATAAACCTCTAATTCTCTTAACATGCATACAATTATCGTTTATATTTTCACTAATTTTAAACAGTGAAATTTTATATTTTCATATTTAGAGTTACTTGTTTATTTTTTAATTTGCTTGTTAGATATTAAGGCATTATTTAACACTGAATATCCTAATTATTTATTAGCCCAATGAATTAAATAACACAAATGGGGCTAGGAAGTGTAATTCACTTGTTATGACAAAGTTCCTGTGTTTGAGGAACATAAGTATTCATCAATAAATGGTTTCTTGGGCACAGTTTTGGATCAGCATGGTTTTGTTTTTAAACATATTTTTCCAGACTATTTGATGTATTTTAGTGGCTAATTTCATGGAAGGATAGGTGAAGTCTCTAAAGCAAATAGCGTTAAGATCTAAAGGGAGGGATTTTTTTTTAAGATATGCTGCATGTACAGCCTGGGACATTGAGGTAGTTATGGTAGATTGCTATGATATGGTATAGAGTTTTATCTACTATGTGAAGGTAGTGGAGAACTTTAAGTTTCCTGTCCTACTTTAACAGTCAGGATGTGACTTGGCTTCTTAGGAATATGGGTATGGTGTCTTCAACATCATTTTTGGTGCTTGGTCTGAAAGAGTGGTGAGCACTATGTTCAGGAACTATGCAGATATCTACATTTAAAATATCTAGATATGTTCTTAAGGAGTGTTATTTTTCTTAGGCTTCCTTTAAAGAGTCTTGATTATATTTGCTTGTGTTAGTAATTTGAGCAGACTGATCTTGCCTAAAAAGCCACTATGGGGGAAGGAAAAACTCCAGGCCAGTATATGGAATGCATGAAGACAGAGGTGCAGGCCATCTTTAGCAAACAGTTATGGTTGTAAATTTTCTCCTCCCAGGGCAGGCTAATATATTTTAGTTCCCTTACGAAGACACAAATAGCTAAGCCAGTATTAGAGACAACTATCTTTTTATTGTATTATGGTGTCATTCTTGGTGATGGTAGGATACTGCTCAGTACTATTTTTACCATTTTTGTGATACAGGTGCTTTTTATCAGATGCCACAGTAACAGCTTTGCTCAATAATTTGACAATCTGAAGTTTACAACAATGAATGGACTCAGGCTCAGCATGCCCACAGCAGACAAAGCAAAAGACAACTACAAAAGACAGTACATGCATATCAATAAGTTATGGTTACTCAGAACAACTGTAACGTGGCTTAGATGCCACAATCACAGCCATTCAGAGATGGTGGCTGTTAAGGTTCATGTGTCTTCCTAATTTTAATAGCAGCTTGGAGCAAATCTATTCCTTGTGCGTTTGGAGGAAGCACGTATGTCCAAGGCTACTGAGTTTTGAACAATCTGCAGTAACTTTGCATATGTGAAAAAAAATCTATGCCTTGTGCATTTGGGGGAAACACTTATGTCCAAGGCTACGGAGTTTTGAACAATCTGCAGTAACTTTGCATATGTGAAAAACTATTACTCAAATCTACTCTTAAAATTCCATTCTTAAACTTTTTTCTCCAAAGGAAATGTCTTCGCAAATAACCTCAAGAAAAGGACTTCTGAGAAACCATGTCAACACTAAAAGGCAGTGCACACTAAAAAGAGGTACATATAGACAAATATTAATTACCATGTTCGGAATTTGTCTACCTTGTGGAACAGTGAAATGGGTGAAACACATTGCACATTATTCTTGTTATGTTAATTATCAACATTTTGTTCTTGTTTCAGTGACAGGTAAATACATCTCTTCAATGATAATAACCAAGGCATAGCATACTATAAGCAAACATATGCTAATATGCTGACTGCTACTAACAATTTCCAGTCCATTGTTAACTTTATTTTATTTTTTTATTTATTTGACATTTGTTGACCCGGTTAGTCCGACTGGGCAGCAGCCCTTTTTCAGCAGAGGCCCGATGATAAAAGCTCCACAAAGTACAAGTAACAAAAGTAATCACATGACAGGGTTATAATTAAAATTACTATAATTACTATATGTATGAGATGTATGGTGAAACAACATGGTAGAAAATGGTCATTAAATTGAGAACATACTAAAGTATGAAGTTTCATACAATAGCAAGGAGAATGCAGAAAATATAGATAAGTTTATAAAACAGAAAGTATCAAATAAATAAACAGGAGATAAGTCCAGGGCAAAGGAAATTTCCAAAAATACAGCTGTGGAAGCTGTAGGAACTAATGACTATTAGTAAATTTTATTAGAAGCAGAGGCAGAGAGAGGCAGGAGAAAAGGTTGCTGCAATAGTATTATAGGAGGGGATGTGAATTAAGTTGGGTCATAGCATAAGCATGCCCATGATATACGTAGAGGTTCCTTTAGTGTTGTTTTCATAGGTTCATAGGTAGGTATTAGGCTATTGGCCCAAGGGCCTACGTAAGCCTAGCCAACAAGGTTCCTTGGCTTATGCCACCCAAGAAAGTTATTTTCCTGTGCCACTGTCCAGCAGAGACACAGAAGTGATCCCCGGGGTGTATTTCCTATTTACCATCCACTCATCAAGATTTTTCTTGAAACAAATGACTTTTGAAGTTGTTAGTAGTAATTTATTCCAAGCATTTGCCAGGGAGTAGCTTTAGAGGAGTTTAGCAATGTTTTTGTTAGATGCATAGACTTGCAGAAGATGCTGTTGTGAGCTACAGAGAGCGCATTTGGAGTATAGGGCTGGATGAGGGTAGAGAGAGAGGGACAGGAGGAGGGTTCGTGTAAGACAGAATGAGCTATGAGAAGCTGGGGTAGTGGGTTTGATTATGAAATTCCAGCCACTGCAGGGTTTTCAAGGCCAGGCAATGATGAGAACAGTAGGGTTGGTTAGAGGCAAATCTTGCAATTGTATTATAGGTGAGCTCCAGCTTTGACAGAAGATTGGATTGGATATTAGTGAGAACAGGGGCAACATAAAGAAGTGGGGTAGGAATGCTTGTGCAAGAGAGAGCCTAGACACATCTGTAAGGAATTTGTTATGCCTGTATAGCAGGCCTAACTTTTGATATGCCTTTTTGATGCACTGTTGAATATGGAGATTGAACTTTAGTTGGTCATCGATAATAACTCCTAGCAATTTGGTGTGAGGTTCGACAGAGATGATGGTGCTGTTAAGGGAGCAGAAGGTAGCTTTATGATGTTGGAGCGATTTAGCGAGCAACAGGAGAAGTTTTGTTTTCTTAGGGTTAAGTAGCAATTGGTTGGAAGTTAGCCATTATCCAACTGTTTTGTTTTCTTAGGGTTAAGTAGCAATTGGTTATAAGTTGGCAATTTTTCAACTGAGTGCAGAGAATCTTGGGTAAGGGTGTGAAGGTGGGTGATATTGTCAGAGGAGGAGATGATGGTGGGATCATCAGCACATTGCATGACAGATGAGAGTGGACAAGAAGAGTGTAGGTCATTAGTAAATATATTAAATAATAGGAGTCCAAGGATGGAGCACTGGGTACCCCAGTTTGTACAGGTAAGAAGGGAGACAAGTTAGAATGTCAATTAACTGCCTGGAATCTGTTGGAGAGATAGCTGGGGAGCCAATAAATTGCAGAGTTGGAGAGATTAAGGGTAGGTAGTTTGGATAGAAGCAACTGGTGGGAAACAGTGTCAAAGATTTTGTAGAGGTCCAGAAACAAACATGAGATTAACTTGCTGTTGTCACAGGAATTTGCAATAGAATTAGTGAATGATATTAGAGCAGCAGCTGTACTGTGATTTGGACAGAAACCATGCTGTGAAGGGGTAAGCAGATTTTTCTAGGAGGAGGTGATTGAGCAGCTGTTTGTGGATGCAATTTTTGAGAATTTTTGACACAGGAGATGAATGGCAATGGGCCTGAAATTTGATGGGTCAGTTGAGTTGCCCTCTGTATGTAAGGGCATGACATAGGATTTCTTTCAGATTTCAGGTATAGTGTTTTTTGACTGACCAATTGATTAAGATGGAGATGGGGTAGGTGATAGAACTGGCAGCAAGTTTTAGGAATTGAGAGAGTAGGTTATCAGCTGATGGAGAGCATGTTTTAAGTTTGCTAAAGAGTGACTTGATATAGGATGTGGGGATAAGTTTAAGAGAGAAGGGTGGGTTGATGAAGGAGGAGTGGGATAGGTGATGGTGTCAGTCTTGGTTAGATTGTGAATAGAGTCAACGAAGAAGCAATTAAGAAAGGTAGCAGTACCAGTGGGAGAGCTGTTAGGACATGGATTAGGCAAAGAGGAGCTATCAGGATGTAATAGTTTATTTACTGATTGCCAGAATTTTGGGAGTGATTGAAATGAGGATTATGTAGAGGCTTTTGGAAGCAGTTTTACTTGTCAAGGGTGAACTTTTTTTAGTTAAGTTACAAAGCTCTCTGTAGGAGTGAAGATCAGTGGAAATATTAGATTTTTACCCATTTTTTCCATGCTCTGTCTCTCTTATGCATAAGTGTATAAGTGGCTTGTATTAGCCAGGGAGCTTACTAGGTTTTGATTTTTATTTTCGTGATGGGGGCCAGGGAGATAAATGTGTCTAGAAAGATTATGTTAAATGCCAGGACAGCTTCCTCCAGGGGGAGGTTATACAGGAAGGACCAGTTAATTGGAGAGAGTGAGTGGTTGAAAGTGTCTGGATTGAAGTTTGAGAGCTTATGGCAGTCTTTGTATTGCTGGGATTTGTGTAGTAGGGATGAGTGTTGAAGTATGAAGGTGGGATGGTGATCACTTTGGGTATCAGATAGGGTGGAGGGGCTGTGGTAGGAGTTGTGTTTGGAGGTAAGGACCCAGTCTAGTGTGGAGCTAGAGTTGGTGTGTTTATTTAGATGAGTGGGTACAGAGATTAGCTGGGAGAAGCCAAAGAGATTAGTGGAGGTGTTTGGGGAATCAGTATCAAGGGGGATTCCAACTGATGTTAATGTCACCCAAGATGACAGTTTTATATGAGACAGTCTGAGAGATCCAGGAGAGAAAGAGCTCTAAGATAGGGATGCTGTTTTCTGGGGGGGGTATAGATGGAAGCAATTGCTAGTTTCTTGTGATTATTCAGTTTACATGTAACAATGAGATTGGAAGAGTGATTGGTAGAGGGTGGATGGAGAGCTGATTTGAGTATAGAATTGCAACCCCACTACCTTTTTTTCTTAAGTCTATCTTGCAGAAGATGTTATAGCCTGAGGGAAGTAATTCTAAGTCAGATATGTGAGGCTTAAACCAGGTGTCAAAGAGGGTGAGAATGCCAGGGGTGTGTAGAGAGAGCCAGGAATGGAATGAGGAGATTTTATTCATGATACTCTGAATGTTCAAAGATAGAATAGATAGTTTTTTGATGGAAGAGGATGGGAGGGTTTGCAAGGTAGTACCGGGATTGGACTTTAGGGGGTGTGATGGATGAGCACAGAGAGAGGAGCTGTGGTTAAATCCCAGGCTGGGATGTATATCACTTCATACTAGTAGATTTAAAATGAGTATTTTGAGAGAATTAAAGTGTTTGCATTGGAGGCAGGTTTTTGGTTTAGTTTTAAGAGGGAGTGTGGGTAGTTGTAATATCTAGATTCTATACAAGGTAGTCTCAGAATGAAGAAAAAGTGATAGGGTTTATAGGGAAAGGGTAGGTGGCAGACAATTTGGTTTGGGGGTAGGTTATAGTAGGTGTAGGGTGTCTGTGTGTGAGGTTGGTTTGATATGAGGTAGCAAGTGAAGTAAGGATTAGAATGGGTGAGAGAAAGAGAGTAAATAAGAAGCTGTTAGAATATTTAAGATTTGGGAGAATATATTTTGGCAGACTATTTGGAAATAAAGTAGGTTGTTGAAATATTACCTGTATGTTAACGGGGGGGGGGGGGACTATGCAAAAGTCTTTAATATGATAGGATGATTAAAGTACAGAGGATGTGAAGTTTGATTGGAGGATGTTGGGTGGGGAAGGGGGTGTGGTTATTGGGGATAGAGTATAAGTGTATTGTATGCAGGGGTGTGTGGGAATAGGGGTAGGGTAAGGGAGCAGAGTGATTCCAAGTATAGTGATGGCAAACAAAGAGGGTTGTTCGAGGTTTCAACAGACTGGAAGCTGATAAAATAAAACAATCAGTGAAACTGTAAGTATCTTTGCAGGAAAAAGCAACAGGTTTGTAGTGTCAATGAATAGACTCAAATATAGCGATAGTGGAATGGGGGTGGTCAGGTTATGAAGAAGAAAAATAGACTACAGAATCTGGAACAAAAACTGGTGCCAGCTAGGATAGCGTTTGAATGGAGCAAAGCATCATGGGAGATGGCATCAGAACAGAGATAAGGGGGGCAGGGAAAAAGAAGAATAAAAAACTAAGAGTAAAACAGGGATAAATGACACCCCAAAGAACAAGAACCAGCAGGTAAGTACTCAGAAAAAAAAAACTATCAGTGAGGCTGCAGCAAATCAGTTTAAGATGCTTAGTATAAAAACGCTGATTATAAGGTTAGTTAAGTACTGGGTGAAAAGTAGTAAGGTATATAAGGGTACATTTATAGCTTATAAAGAAAAGCAGCTTAAGAGTGTTTGCTGCTCCTCCTTAACTAAGCAGAGTAGAATCAGAAATGGCTGCAAGTACAAGTCTTAATTAAAATAAGTTGAGAGGGGGATGAGGGGTGTGCACAGTACAAAGTTTGCAAGTGTAACCAACACATTATATTAAACACAACTATTCAAGCCAAATAACATTGCATATTGAAAAGGTGTTTAAAGGGAAAAATATTTATACACACTTTCTTATTTATAAAGCATTTTGGCAAGTTTGCAGAGAGCTTACAGTTGAATTTTGTTGTTGAGTCCCGAGTGTTTAAATTCATCCAGGGGGATGCCTTGTAGTTTAGAGATGAGAGGGGGTAGCAGAACTAAGGGAGGAAAAGAAACAGGAAGAATCAGGTTAGAAGGGCAGGGTTAGATAACTATCAGACTGAGTTACATAGTAAGCCTAAAGTAGAGTTTGAGAGACTTAAAGCAGATACAGGAAAAGGAACAACAGTCTACGGATTATGTGTTACAGCTACAACAGTATGCATATTAGATTATTTCTGCAGTAAAATCCTTGATTTGACATCCTGTAACATTAATTACTTTCAAACATCTAACACATTTTATTTATTTATTTTATTTTACATTTGTTGACCGGGCTAGTCCCACTGGATATATGTCCATTTTCAGTAGAGGCCCGGGGAGAAAAGTTCCAAAAATCAAACAAAAAACACTATTATTTATCCTATGTGACATTTACAAATACAGCTACATTTACTGAAAATTATCACATTCAATACAATGTTGTTACATTTCAGTAAGCAGTAACATGGTACGTGACAGAATCATGGTACATAGTTTGTATCAGAACTAAAACAGCTTACAGTCAAAGTACATTGGATTCACTTTCTAAAAAATAAAAATGCCTTCTCAGAACTCAGAACTATTGCATAGCTCAGGTAGAAATTTGAACTAAAATACAGTCAAAAGTGCAACAGTATACAAAATCCAAGCTACTGCTGCAGCACTAGGTAGAATATACTATGCATGCAGTTAACAACAATATACAGAATCCAAGCTACTGCTGCAGGACTGTGTACAATATACTATGCATGCAGTTAACAACAAAGATTTAGCTTTTTGTTAAATAAGAATGTTACACAGAGCCATCCCTTAGCACAGTTATAAAAAAAATCACAAATAATAAAAATATAAAAAAATAAAATAAAATAAAAAAAGCTGTTCGTAACATGCTACTTATTATTGCTCAAAGGAAGATTATCTGTACATAAGACTAGAGTCCTTCACCCTGTGTATACAAAATGACTGTATGGTTTACTTGGTCTGAAGATGTTCCTATATAATGGAAAACATGTTCATTTTACTAACAGACTGCCTCCTCCCAGAGGCTCCTGTTTCTTACCATTCATCATGCCTCTGTTTCTTGGTGTTTGGAAATGTACAACTTCCAGAGCAAGAGCAGTTCATTGCATTCATACTTCCCCCGCTTCCTAACACTGCCATTTAACCTTGCCTCCCATCCCCCATCTTCAGAATGTGCTGCTTTGATCTCGCACAGATGTTTATCTTTAAGATGTTCCCCTTAAGGAGTTTCTTTTAATCCCCTGAGGTTGCTGAACATTAGTTTTATGCTCCCTTCCTTTGCAAGAGCACAGATTTTCTTTAACCATCAGTGAGTCAAGTTTAATTGGTAGGGATGTTCTGGAAATAACAGCTTGACAGAGTGTGCTCTCTTTCTTAGACAAAGAATCTTTACAGGACATCACATCAGGAACATCAGACTTGGAAAAACACTTTTAATAGTGTGGGCTGTAGGAATACCCCAATCCTCACTATTCCTGGCAGAAAATATCCACATATCTGAAAATAAATGAACCTTGGTAATGCTACAAGAATTATGTGTGGACAGATGCTAATGAGTTATAGTAGAATTCAATATTTTTCATAACTGTGTGACATGCCCAGGAGCAAACCCAGTTTAAGAATAAACAGTGATAACCAGGAAATGAGCATAGCCACAGTAGCTCCATAGTTTTGACTAGGGCAAAAAGGAATTCCCTTCAAGTGGCAGACTTTAGTCTCTCAGCAGTCCTAAAGTAATGTAACTTAGCTTAGGCAAAAAAAATCATACATTTTTTTAATGTTTGTGACACATAGAATTCATTAATGTCATGACTGGTGAAGGAATGCTTCTTTTTCATTCATGTCTGCAATGAATGATAACAAGAAATTATACTTCACAACATATATATAACAAGAAATTAAATTTAATTTAAGAGTCCATAACCTACTACTCTGATGTATATAACTTTTGAAAAAAATATTGTATGTTATTGGGCAAACATTATTGAATAGTATTCCATTGTATACTTTGCTTTCTTTATGATCTGTATAATTTTCTGTCCTGTATAATTATGTTCTATTATACCGTAAACTCTATGTGGAGCTTTTCTCCCCGGGCTTCCATAAAAAATGACCAACTATCTCAGTTAGACTTCCCCAGTAAACAAATGTTAAATAAATACAATAAAAATGTGAAGTTCAGCCTACCACATTTAAGAGGGATCTTGAATACGTCTCAGTGCTACTAAGTGGAGACTGTTTTTCTGTTCCTTAGGTTACTGAGCATAGTGGTATCAGCAGGGGTACACATTGTAAAGAATAATCAGCAGCAAAGTTACTTAGTCTGAAACAGTTTTAAAAGCTGCATTGCTACTCTTGCTTTAAGCACCCTCAGGTTACTGAGCATAGTGGTATCAGCAGGGGTACACATTGTAAGGAATAATCAGCATAAAGTTACTTAGTTTGAAACAGGTTTAAAAGCTGCACTGCTACTCCTGCTTTAAACACCCTCAGGTTACTGAGCATAGTGGTATCAGCAGGGGTACACATTGTAAAGAATAATCAGCAGCAAAGTTACTTAGTCTGAAACAGTTTTAAAAGCTGCATTGCTACTCTTGCTTTAAACACTCTCAGGTTACTGAGCATAGTGATATCAGCAGGGGTACACATTGTAAAGAATAATCAGCAGCAAAGTTACTTAGCCTGAAACAGTTTTAAAAGCTGCATTGCTACTCCTGCTTTAAACACCCTCAGGTTACTGAGTATAGTGGTATCAGCAGGAGTACACATTGTAAAGAATAATCAGAAGCAAAGTTACTTAGTCTGAAACAGTTTTAAAAGCTGCATTGCTACTCCTGCTTTAAACACCCCCAGGTTACTGAGCATAGTGGTATCAGCAGGGGTACACATTGCAAAGAATAATCAGCAGCAAAGTTACTTAGTCTGAAACAGTTTTAAAAGCTGCATTGCTACTCTTGCTTTAAACACCCTCAGGTTACTGAGCATAGTGGTATCAGCAGGGGTACACATTGTAAAGAATAATCAGCAACAAAATTACTTAGTCTCAAACAGTTTTAAAAGCTGCATTGCTATTCCTGCTTTAAACACCCCAGGTTACTGAGCATAGTGGTATCAGCAGGGGTACACATTGTAAAGAATAATCAGCAGCAAAGTTACTTAGTCTGAAACAGTTTTAAAAGCTGCATTGCTATTCTTGCTTTAAACACTATTTTATTTTAGCATGTAAGCAGTTTCTCGGTAGGGTTACCACCACCTGTCCCTCTTGGGCAATTTTGTCCTGTGTAAAAAACTAAAAATTGGCAAATGCCCTGAGATTTTAGGAAAAAAATATTTGACAAGTTTTCTTTTAATTTTGCAAAAAAGTAATATTTTTCCTTTGTACTGACAGTGGGTATGTTCTATGCAGAAAAATCTCATGTTTCTACAAAAAATGGCCCAGTTTGAGCATTTGAAAAGGTGGCAAACATATTTTTCTGTTATCAGATGTTAAGCATGGGGATTGGCTTAAACATACATTTATGCACCCATGGCTAGACTTTGGTAAACCTATAAATGGTGTACATACCATCCTTTCTTTACTTGACATTCTCTTAATTGATATCACCATATCTGAGAAGATCAAAAAATGAAATAGACAGTTGCATTAGACCCTAAGAAGGCTGTCTACTTTAGAAAAAGAGAACTATAAATGTCTTTATCTCCACAAAGTTGCTTATGGCCACAGTGTGTTAAGAAAACTCATCGATGACATTTAGAGGTTTGTTCTAAATCATTGTGTGTATGTGGAAGCAGAGAGTATCAGATGATATCTTCTGGTAATGTTCCTTTGTACTCCATTACCCCAGAACCAAACTCTATAGCACTGCACATGTATTTACCTGTCAGGCAGCTCTTCTTTGGCAAGCTCTCCCTATTGACGTAAATTAAATTAAAACTTGCTCCAAATGCAGAAATCACCTCATCCACCAAGCCAAATGCTCCTACTTTGGAACAGGACATATCACTTAACACACCCATCCTTATATTCATTCAACATCTCTTCTCTTCCCGCAAAATTACTGAAAGTTAACCCACTTTAGAAACTGTTGTATATATTTTACATTATAGGTTCATAGGTGTGTACTAGGCTAATGGCCCTGGAGCCTTTACAAGCCTAACCCATAGGATTACCCTGGCATCATGCCACCCGACCTTAGTTCCCAGTGCCTCTGTTGAGTAAAGCCACTGTAATGATCCCTGGAGTGAATTTTCTATTTCCCATCCACTCATGAAGATTTCTCTTGAAGAGGGCCAGGGAAGTGCTCTGCTTGACATATATGGGAAATCTATTCCATAGCATGGCAGTTTATGGGTTATGATCCTGTCCCTCCAGCATGTTCTGTTAATTGTGGTAATGAGGTTGAGGTCTCCGGAGCATGTGGTGTGGAGGGACTGGGATTTCTTTAGATGTAGCATTTCTAACAGAGCTGGGTCAGACATGGCTTTGTAATTCAAGCAGAGATCGCCTCTAAGTAGGCGATATGAGACAGAGAATAATTGGAGTTTTTTTTTAGTCTGTCCATGTAGGACAAATATTTAAGGCCTAGGATCCTCTTTGTGAGGTACTTTTGCAGCCTCTCCAGTTGTTGCAGGTGTTTAGTGAGGTACATGCCAAATGGGGCATTATTCTCAATGATTGGCCTAATGAGGGAAGAGTAGAGAGCGACAATGACCTCTTTCTTCCTGGATGCAAAACCCTTAGTAATGAGATGTGCCACATAGAAGGACTTTCTGACCACAGTGGCAATGTTGTGGTCAAAAGAGAGGTTGCTGTCAACCTGTGTTCCCAGATCTCTTATAACGCCTTTTGTGTTCAGTGGACTTCCATCGATGAGGTAATTCATTGGGAACTGGATTTTTTCCCAAAGGAGATGATGACACATTTTCTGGCATTGAGCTTAAGGCCATGGGTCTGACACCAGTTGTTGGTCTCAGTGAGGCTTTTCTGTAGGATGTCAACATCACTCTGGGAGTTAATAATAGCTCCCAACTTGCAATCATCTACGAACTTTGTCAGCCAGAGTCCCTTCATGTTGGTCTGGACTTCAGAGAAGTAGATACCAAACAGGAGAGGACCCAGGACCGAACCCTATGGGACTCCACTTGTGACTGGTCAGCAGTCTGATTTGGAGTCAGCTACTTTCACACTGTGGGTTCTACCTGTGAGCCGGTTTGCAGCCCACCTAGTGATATAAGGGTTGATGTCTAGCTTAGTGAATTTTTCTATGATTGCTGAGTGAGGAATGGTATCAAAGGCCTTGGCCAGATCAAGGTAGGCTATATGAACCACCTTGCCTTCATCCACAACTCTGGTGACTGACTCAAAGAAGTTGACCAAGTTGAGCAGACATGATCTACCCTTCACAGAACCAAACTGTGTGGGATCCAGAGTTTGGAGATTCCCTATATCCTTGTTTATTAGGTCCATGGTGATGCTTTCCATACGTAGCTTTGTATATCAGACTCATCAAGCTAATGGGATGATATTTCCCAGGATCTGTAGTCACTCCTCCTTTGTGGCGAGGGATGACTGTAGCAGTACACCATATGGTAGGGACAAAGCCTGAGGTGAGGCTGTGCTTGAACAGGGCACACGTGTGAGGTGCCAGTTCACTATGTAGAATACAGCCAGGGATATTGTCAGGTCCCATAGAAGCTGCATTCTTGGGATTGGAAAATGCTATTTTAACCTCTACAGCAGTAATACTGGGTGCCTGGCAATCTACTGGCATTGTGACTGGTTCCTTGGGGGGAGAGAGGTAAAGCTGGCAATGAATCTGTCAGCCAGTATATTGGCAATATCTGTTGGTTCGGTATAGAAGGTACCATTGTGCAGTTGCTCAGAGCAAATCTCAGTATTGCCGTGGAGATTCTTTACATAACTATAGAAGGCCTTGTGGTTGTCTTTACTATCTGCTCCAATTCTGTTTTCATAGACTTGATGAGGGATCTCATCTTTTTGTGGAGGCTGATAAGGGTTTTTTTCCAATCTTGGGACTTCACCTTATTCTGCATCAGTTTCCTCCTTCTGTTGTAGAGTTTTTTTATGGCAGGGGACCACCAGATTGGCTTCCTTTTTTTGGAGAAGAATGTCTTGGTTCTATTGGCTATGGTGAGATCAATGCATTTGTGTATGTCTTTGTACTCACTGGTGTATAATTCGGCAGTCATACAACTGATCTCCATTTGCATGTGTGCCATGAAGTTAGCCACCTCTGTTTTAGGAGCCCAAAGTTAGCTTTGGAGAGATTTTTCTTGGTGGTTATATTTGTGGGGGTGGGGGGGTGGGAGGGATGTGTTTTTCTAAGGTGATTAGTTTGTCATCAGCTCTAACCAGGGAGGAGCTGACTATTGGTGTAGAGCAATGGTCAACCATGTTAGTAATGAGCAGATCAAGGATATTGCTACCTCAAGTGGGGGTAAGAACGAACTGGTCTAGGGCTTTGGAATTAATTAATTCCATTAAACGTTGGGCAAGTGTATTGGTACATGAGTAGTTTTCCCAGTTAATGGAGGGGTAGTTGAAGTCAACCAGTATAAGAGTGTTAGGTTGGACTATAATATTCTCCCGGGTGCTTAGGAACGTGGAGTGTGAGTCTTGAGACATGGTTGGGGATCTATAGTAGGCTACGACCTGAATCGCTGTCTTACCCACTGTTAGCTACACTTGAAGTATCTCAGATACGTTATGTTGGGCTACCTGTCTGGAGGTTTGCACTTCCTTTATGAATATGGAAACATCACCACCTTTGGAGCTTTGGTCCAAGTTCTGGGGCCGAAAGGCGTGGAATGAGTTATAGCCTGGTAGTGCAGGTGTGCTTTCTGCTGCCTCGAAACAAGTCTCTGTTATGGCACAAATATCAATGTTCTCCATTTTAAGGAGTGCTTCAAGTAAGTGCATTTTGAGATTTAGACTTCTAGCATTGAGCAGCATGACCCTTAGATTGCATTTGTTTGTAGCTGTTACGGTGGTAATTTGGGCTTTGGAACATCGCCTAAAAAAGGGACTATAGGGGTGGCAAGAGCCTTGGCCAGTATCTGGAAGCCTATGGTGACAGATGCAGGCCATCTCTGTCAAAACATCAAGGTCTGTCAATCATGTCATCCCAGGCAGACAGATACTGGATCCCCTTAGAAGGACACCAGAAACATAGCCAATTGTTGAAATCAATCATGTTCTGCTTATGCTGTGGTATCATTCTGGGGGATGGTAGGATGCTGCTTAGGGCTATGGTCATATCCACCTGGGCTACATAATCTGAGAGCTCCTCCATGTCTCTTTTCATGTAGTTCAGGGAGGTATGTCTCAGGTCATTCACACCCACATGTACAATGACAGAGTCGTATTTGTACCTGATGCGGGACCTGAGTGCATGCATTATGTGGTGGATCCTGGTGCCTGACAGGCAGCTGAATGTTACTTTCTTCTTATTCAACCTAGTGAGTGCAACATTAGTGTGCCTCACTGTCGAGTCACCTATGACTAGTGTGCTGGGCATGCTATTTTTTATTGGGGTCTTTGGTTGAATGGCACAGAGAGAGTTATATGTCTCATGATTACTGTTGTGTTGTGGTGGTTGAGTGCATTTCTGCCTTGGAGGTCTCTGCTGTTTGGGTAGATTTTTATTCAGAGCCTCCATGAAGGTGGAGGTACGGTTTGTGTTTTTATGTGAACGCAGTGCTGGTGTGTGTTCTGGAGGGCTATGTTTTCCATGTGGTGTGGTGCAAGTGTTGACCTTCTCCTCTTGACCAGCTATTCCGGTGTTGGCTGTAGAGTGCATGGATTCCAATTTGGCTATATGAGTGCATTTCTCACAAGTCTGAGTGATGGGAGGTAAGAGGAGAGGGATGTCAGTGTACATGAGGCAGTTGCTACATTGCCTCAGGATGCCCAAGCTCACCAGGTTAATAGGAGAAAGCACAGGGAACTGACCTTTAGACATACCTGGAGGAGTGGACATTAATAATAAGTACTAGAGCTGTTTCTTTGTAGAATGTTTAGTGCTGGTAGCACTTTTGTGTGCTACAATAATTTCTACAAGAAGTCTGGTAAAGTGCTAGATTAATAAGCTAGTAAAAGTGCAGGAGAGGAGAGAACTAGTAGCTCTAAGGGAAACATTGAAGAGCAGACTTTGGCACTGCTCAGAAGCTTACAGACATTCCTGGATACATCAAATATGTATCTGGACTAGACTAGTAACAGGAAAGGTGGAAATCCAGTGCAAACTCAGGCTTTTAAACCAGAAAGTTGAAAGAGATGGAAAAATTGCCCAAACAGCCAATAACCTACAATTTCTGGGCCAGAAGCCACTCCTCTTGTTTTAGATAGGCTACCTAGTGCTTACCACTCCCACTGATAAGCTAGAAGGCTTCCCTCCAACACAGAAAGTGTTGGCCGGCTCAGAAGCTTACACACAGTCCTGGATACAGCAAATCTGTATATGGAATAGACTAGTTACAGGAAAAGTGGGAAAAGCGCAAATGTGGGCTTTTAAATCAGAGAGTTGAAAGAGATGGAAAAACTGCCCAAACAGCCAATATACTACAATTTCTGGGCCAGAAACCACTCATCTTGTGGTTAGCCAATGACTAGTGCTTACCACTCCCACTGATACGCTAGAAGGCTTCCCTCCAACACAAAAAGGCTTTGGGGGTTCAGAAGCTTATAAACAGTCCTGGATACAGCAAATTTGTATCTGGACTAGACTAGTTACAGGAAAGGCAGGAAACAAGCTTAGAATTTACAATTTTTTTTTTAGTAAAGTGGAAAGGGAGAAAGGAGAAGCAGAATATAATTCAAGGTAAAGAAACTGTGTTGGCCTTCTCAAATGTTCTCTCTGTATTAGGTAGAATGAGCTAATGAGACTAGACTGGGAGGAGTGTCCCAGATCAAATTTACAGTAGGGGTGGGCAACTGCAAAGCCACCAAGTATAAGAACAGGATACCAATAGAGAGAGAGGGTGGGAAACTAAATCAGTTATATGATACACTCCTTGGCAGGAAATCAGAACAAACAAACACAAGCAGATGTTTAACAAATGGAGAAAATTTCCAGTTAATACCTCACACACAGTGAAACTAGCTAGAAAAGATTTACAAACAGTGTGATGGTAAAAACCTTATTTATCAGGCCCTGTGAAGCAAACAATTTTAATACAACCATGCAGATTATTTTATAGGTATAAAATACAGCAAAAAGTATGCAGCAGACAATAAAAGTGTATAAATATCTATAATAAGCAATAACTCGTAAAATAAGCAAAACACAGGATAATTAATGTTATATATCACAGATCAGAGTTTTGCTCAGTGCCCTTCCTCGAGTTAGCTCTGTGTGAAATGGTAGAAACACTCACAAGGTAACTTCTTAAGTAACAGAAAGTTAAAACCTGAAACAACTTTAAAAAAAAAAGCTTGAAAGAACCAATCAGGTGCCTACTCCAAGCCATAGTCCAGGTAACTCCAATCAGCCAATGACCATAAGCATTACACTCTCACTGAAATGCAAAATGGCTTTTGCTAAACTAAGATGGCCTGGAACATGTGCTCAGACGCACAGCCTCTGCAAACAAACAACTAGGCCCAGAACACAAGCCTGAATATGGACAGTGCTACAGCTACTACCTACACTACTTAGGCAGAAAAACACTACAGAAATGTTTATCACAACAAAAGCTCTGCTTATTTACTAAATAGTACACATACAATATTTCTATGAAAGTAATATAAACAACTCTTGCTATTGCTTAGAGTTCTTTCTTTTTTAGGTGAAATGTTTTGCATTTTACCTAGGCTGAGTATACAATTGGTCAGTAGTGAACAGCACTTTCCTCTAGTAAACAAATATGTATATAATTAAATAAGTAAGTATCCATTCCCCTTAACCATTACACTCTTCTGCCAGTGTCACAAATCATTTGTTATTCATTAGCAAATAGAAAACTGTATAGGACACTACTTCTCTTTTAATTATTTCAAACTTTGCATTGCATTTTATTTAGTTTAGTGAAAAGCAGATGCACTACTGATTGCATACAAGAGTCTCTTTCAAATATCCGTTGCATAGTTCATGTCTCTCTCAATGGCTATTGCTTTAGATGCTGAAAAAGAGGTGGTAAGCTCAGTTGGTTTATTTATTTGATGTGGAGATGTTTTCCTGCTCTTTCCTGAAATTACAGCTCCATTGGAAGCTTTATCTGGCACAGCAATGAGAACAGTATAAAGTTTACATGCATTTTCTCTAATTCAATACTTTATTTAAATGGTATCAGGCAAGGATATCCACTACCCGATACTAATAGTTTTTGCGCTGGAGCCTCTAACTAAGCATATAAGATCTACCAGTAATGTCTGTAAATCTGACTGCCATCACTTGCATGACAGGAACATTTCTCTTAATGCAAATGATAGGTTAGTAATTCTTATCAATCCTCTAACTCTTCTGTTGTTCTGGAGGCTTTCATATACTTTCATACCTCTATCAAGATATAGAATTAATCTTTTATGAGTACTATTTTTTCATAATAAAGGTAATGTCTTTACTGTGGACATCACAATATCCTAGAACTTCTCCTGCCCTGCCACAGGGTGACAATCTTCCTAAAAGGTGCTATAATGCATTTCTTGGTAATGGGTTTTATGTCATGGCTTTGGCACCCAACATCTGTCTGTGTTAGATCTTCCTACATGATGTTCTTATCTTGGTGAGTTTCAGTGACTGCTCCCAGTTTGCAATCATCTGCAAACTTGGTTAGCCAGGCGCCATTGAGATTGGCTTTGACCTTTGAGAAGTAGATGCCAAATAGAAGCAAGCCAAACACAGTGCCCTGAGGGACTCTACTGATGATTAGCTTCTTTGTGGAGGTGGTCACACTGATTCTAAGCTTCAGGATTGTACCAGTGAGCCAGCTAGCTATCCAGCATGTTATAAAGGTGTTTATTTAAATACTTATTTATTTATTCATTTATTTGAACTTTATTTACCAGGAAAGTCCAACTGGGCCAGAAAGTGTCCATTTTCAGTGGAGGCCCAGGAGAAAAGCTCCACAGTCACAATATTTCAAACATCAAGTACATATATTTTCAATTGCAAAGTATCATGTTACATTACAAAACAGCAAGTCCAAATATTTTAAATAGAAAAGTATTATGTTACACTAGAAAACATAAGATTGACAAAAATGTTGTAATAAAAAAAGCATATAACATATGTTTCATAGGAGAGTGAAAATGAAAAATAATAACATGAGTTGAACAGAAAAATTCAATAGTCATATTATTTGTTATGTTTATTTATTTAACATTTGATGACTGGGAAAGTCCGACTAGGATAGAGCCTATTTTCAGTGGAGGCCTAGGGAGAATCCTTCCAGATGCATGTCTTCGGAATGTGGGAGGAAATGGGAGCACCTGGAGGAAACACACACGAACGCAGGGAGGACATGCAGATTCCGCAGAGAAAGCACCCCAGCTGAGAATCAAACTGGAGAACCTCTTATGTGAGGCAACAATGTTAACTGCTGCACCACTGCTTGTAAATAAATTAGTATGTGATAAATGAGACCTGAGACAATTCTAATAAGACATTAACAGAAATATCAGAGATTACATAATTAGAGACAGTGAGGTGAAAATTGAGTGATACCTTAGTATGAGAGAGGTGTTCATATTATGGTAATAGATGGAAGAAGGATGGACAGAAGGAGATTATAAGAAGAGTGCAAAGTAGGGTGTCTTCAGGTAGCTTAGGTGAGTAGGGAGGAAAGAAGTAGAGGAAAGGCTTATGCTTAGTTCCATAAATTTGTTGACAATACCAGAGTAGGGTATTGTATCAAATGCTTTAGCCAGATGTAGGTAGGCAGTATGCACCATTTTCTCCCATCCATTGCCTTAGGGACATTTTCAAAGAAGGTCTTCTTACTTTCTTATCAATGGAAGCTAATATTATAGAACATGTCAGAATGTAATTCCAACATAGATAGAACACATTACTGCAGTAATACCCTTTCTACTTTAATGACCAGATCTTTATTTTTATTTATTTATTTATTTATTTATTTATTTAAATTTGTTGACCGGGAGTGTCCGACTGGACGTGGGTCCATTTTCAGTGGAGGCCTGGGGAGAAAAGCTCCACAATAAAATAAACAGACAGTAGTTACATTGGATTACATAGTGATTAACAATTTAACATAGAAATTACTTACAACATATTTACAGATGAAGAACATAGTACATCAGTAGACAACTAGAATCTTTATCTGTGAAGTACATAACAGGCATTAACAAATGTAACAATGAGAAGTTCCTGCTGTATAAGTAGTACTAGGCTTATGAGCATCTGAGCTTGCTATCATCAAGGTAGTTAGTGGAGGTGAAAGAAAGGTAGTAGTTGGATGGGGTGGATGATATTAGAGTGGGAGTTGCAAGGACATAGCCAGCATGTTTTAGGTGCACTTTTAATAAAGTTTTGAAGTTGGTGCATGATGGTATGGAGGTAATTGTGGGTGGGAGTGAGTTCCATAATTTGGCTATGGCGCAAGAGAATAGTGCTTCACCAGCAGAGTTATTGGCTTTAGTGATCTGCAAGTGATTTTTGTTGCTGGATCTTAGTGGTCTGGTGGTGTGATAGGGTTGGAGTAGATTCTGGAGGGATGGGACATTTAGTGGATGGTTTACTAGTTTGTGGGTGAGTGAGAGTTGATACCACTGAAGGAGGTGAGGGAGTTCAAGCCAGCCCAGTTCAGCAAGTGAGAGACAGTGGTGACTATGGTAGGATGCCCTGTGGCGAATTTTGCGATTTTGTTGTAGCAGGTCTCTAGCTTGTTTAGATCACATTGCCTTAGGTTGGTATATACTGGAGAGGCATAAAGTAGAGTGGAGATAAGGTGGGAATTTGCTATTGAAATCTTTGCTGCTTTGGTGAGAAATTGTTTATTTCTGTATAATGCTCCTAGTTTTTTGTGGACTTTTTTTATGGTCATGGATATGTGAATGTCAAATTTTAGTTTATTGTCTATTTCCACTCCTAGCAATTTGGTGTGTTTGCTCAACACATAAACTGGAAAGATTTAGGTAGTTATTCTCAGTGCTGTAGGTTTTAATAATGAATTGCCTGATCTTGAGGTACTACTGCAATTTAAACATGCTGATGCCTGTAGTAACTGAGAATTGCTCACACTTCTGATTTTAATGACTTTAAACATAAAAACCTGCATAGATTTTATGATTACCTCCTTAATTTAATTTTAATTTAATTTCTAATTGTTTAGTGGAGTGCCCAACAATACCATGTATTCAGGGCATCCCAAAAATACACAAAGACACCTTATCACCTCCTTTATGCCCTATAGTCTCTGGGGATGGTTGGCTTACAGAGCCTTTCTCCATTTTTATAGAGAAACATCTATGTCCTATATTGAATAAGAACAAACATACACTACAAGGCACTAAAGATTTTTACAGGATCTGTATCATTTTTTTGAGATGACAGGGTCAGATTATGACTGCTGTTTTGTGATCACGGATGTTAGGCCCCTTTTCACTATCATACCTAATCTGGTAGGGATGGACTATCTACAAAAATATTTGCAGACTGATGGGCAAATTGATACCACCAGTATATATATGCTAAGTAAGTTCATAGACATTGTATCGCACAACAATGTTTTTGTTTTTAAGGATTCATATTATTTACAATTAGATGGCATAGTGATGGTCATGGCGTGCACTAACAGCTACGCCAATATATTTATGGCCTATTGGGAGAGCCAGCACATATTGAATAACTCTGAATACAAAATGTATATACCATTCTATTGTTGTTTCGTAGACAATTTATTTTTTGTATGGGTGGGAAATCTACAGTGTTTGGATAGATTTTATCAATACATCCAGTCCTGTAATGAGTTTTTGAAGTTTGATATAATGACAGGGACAGAAGAGTTAATTTAATAATAAGAATAAGTTAATTAATCAATGGGGCGGCGAAAGCCGACACACTCTGGCTAGGCTTATAAATGAAAATATCACACAAGGAATGCTGAGAACAAAACTTTATAAAACGCAAAGCTTTCGGGTATAACCCTTTCTCAATACTGAATACAAACATACAATAAGCAACTGCTTTTATACAAGCCAGAGAGTCAGGTGACTGCAGCCAAAGTCACATGACATAATTTAAAAATATATTTCAAGAAAATTCATTTCAAGAAAATATAGCTTTTAAAAAACTTTTTTTAAAAAATATTTTTATAAAAAATATATAGTTTTCCAAAAAAATATATAATACATCTCTCTTTCAAGTATGTGCAATAGTACATAAAAAATACATAAAAAAATCAATAATACAGAAATAATACAGTATTCATTTCAAATTGCGTTGCAGGCCAACAAGGATAGGTTTAATACTAACAGTAATGTTAATGCCAGGAGAGCTGTCAGCTCCTAGGCGTACTATCCATTGGTATTCTTTAGTCTCAAGATAATTGTTAATATCACCACATCTACTCGAGGAAACAACCAAATCTATCACCCTAAATCTAAATGTATGAAAGTCACCATGAGTCTCAATATGTTTAAATAGAGCATTCTGAGAACAATGCCTCCTGATTTCTGACTTATGTTCAATAATCCTGTCCTTAAGTCTACGTGTAGTCTTACCAATGTAGTATGCAGGGCATGCAACACATGATACCATGTACACCACGTTGGTAGTAGTACAGGTGGCTTTTACATAAAAATTATATGTATAATGTGTTTTCAAATGTACATATTTAGTAGATTCCAAACCATTGACCAAGTCAGAACAACAGGAGCAGTGATGACATGGATAAGTACCAAAATAGGATACAGAACATATAAGTCCATCAAAAACCAATTTTGAAGGAGAGCGAGAATCCTTGTAACATAGCATACTTTTAAGACTTCTCATATTTCTGAAACTAAAAAATGGTTTATCACCTAACAATTTCATGAGTTCAGGAGATGCCATTAAGATAGACCAATAAATAGTACGCTTAACAAGGGTAACCTTACTAGCAAAACTAGTAACATATCTAAACTTTTGGTGAATATCAGGATTAGGGGTTAAGCTTGTTATGGTATCATGATTTATAAGATGTGGATTTCTAAAATATGGGGCATATAATGAGTCTCTACTAGCAGAGACAACATTTTTTAATTCATTCAAAATAGTCACATCATAGCCACAATCAAGAAAATCTTTAAATGTATCATTTAGCTGTTCACTAAAAATAGTGTCATCCGTGTTAAGTCTGCTCACTCTAATAAATTGAGACTTAACCACACCCTGAAAGACATGTGGGGCATGCATACTATCTGCATGTACATATCTGCCTACATATGTCTCTTTCTTAAAAACAGATGTATTCAAAATTCCATTTTTGAGAAAAATACTAACATCAAGGAAAGAAGCCTCTTTACTAGTGATGGTTGATTTAAATTTTAAAAAGGCTGTGGTACTATTCAAATATACAAGATATTGTTCCAAACTGTCCCTAGAGCCATTCCAAACTAGAAAACAGTCATCAACAAAACGCTGATAGAACACAATGCGTGTATCCAAAAAGTTAGCACCATCATGCATATTATCCAGTTCCCACTGATATAATACAAGATTTGCATATGTATTGGCCACGGGGGTCCCCATGGCAACCCCGTTGACCTGCAGATATGGTTGCTGGTTAAAAATAAATACATTATGACTGAGTACTAAGTCCAATAATTGACATATATTTTGAATGGTATTACATGTTAAGGATTGTTCAGCAGTCAAGAACTTTCTTATAGACTCTACACCATGCGAGTTAGGGATAACCGTAAACAATGACACAATATCTAAGGTAACAAATAAACAGTCATCCAAATTCCGTGGTTCACTATAGTACCAAGTTGATAATTTAGAAAGAAAGTCACCAGTATCTTTGATAACAAAATTGCATTTATCCAAAAAAGGAAATAATTGCTTCTGTAGGTACACCGAAACAGGTTCGGTGACACATCCATTACCAGAGACAATGGGACTCATGGGAGGATCCAGCAGACATTTATGTATTTTTGGAAGTCCATATAACTGAGGTGTAATAGGACATGGTACAGAGAAGAAATGAAATAGTTCTAGATTAATATTATTATTAAACTGCATATCATATATTGACAAATTAACAGCAGTAATATGTTTCTTAACATCTAACAAACTAATTTTTTTAAAGGACAATTGGTCCACCAATAACTTCTCCATTGATAAGTTGTAGCAGGTCCTGTCCATATTCACAATACTACCACCTTTATCAGCCTGTTTAATAATGATCCCATCATTTCTTTTTAAATTTTGTAGTGCAAGATGTTGTTCATAAGTTATATTATAAGTAAACATCCTATCATAAGTATTAAATTGTTGCCTAAAATCAGCTTCACATACATTAGAAAAGGCAGTAGTAATTGGTACATTTAAAGGTATAAAAGTGCTAAGTTTTCTTAGAACACTGCTGGAATCAGTGTTGGCATTAAATAGAAGTTTCAGATTTAAATTCCTCACGAACACTTTTAAATCAGTAATGATGCTAACCAAGTCTAAATTACCCATAGGTATGAAACTTAACCCCTTTGAAAGAAAGGACACATGAGAGTCACTCAAAGTAAAAGAAGAGAGGTTTAAAACTCCTCTTACTGTTTGCGGGCATTCTTGCCTTGCCTCAATGGACTGTCGTGCTTGCGCTTCGTTGACAGAGTTTCTTGCTTCGTGAAGGAGGGTTCCCTTTTTTTGAGAGGTTCCTGCACACGTTCCGGTTTCTCTAATTGAAACCGTTTCTCTACGAAGTTTAAAGTAGACTGGTGGGTTCTTTTAGTTGCTTGTTGTGCATCTATCACCGAACTCAGGGCAGTAGCTGGTGTATCCATAACAGGCGCCATTACAGTGTCAGCATTAACGTTAGTAGAGGAGGCGGTGGCTGTAGCTTCAATGGAATTTAAAGTAACAGTGTCTTTTAATGAAGAATCGGTGCCAATAGTCAAATTTGAAATAGAGGGCTGAAAGACATCCAGCGCTCTTATAGAAGTGGCGGAAAAAGTTTTTTTATTATTATTAGGTACTTCTGATGTTAATTCTCTTGGGTCATTCCTTGGCCAAGAGAAGATGTGACCCAACCGGAAATCATTAATATCTCGGGAAAGTTTTCTTTTTTTAACTATCTCGAGTTTATCATCTAGTTCACAAAATTTACTGAATAAAGAGTTATATCTTGAAGACATTTCTGAGAAACATGTTAGGGATTTCAGTTCTTCATCTAATTTAGTAATCTCAGTCTTCAATTCTTGTTCAACAGACATAAAGTATTCATTCATCAGTGACATATAGTCTAAACTGAGCTTCAAGTTCGTTTGCTGCCATCTTTTGAGTAGCTCGGGATATACATTCCCATAAGATGGCATTTTTAGTATCCTTAATCCCCGAGGAACTATCCCCATTTTCAGATATGCAGAGAAACTGAACGTCTGCCACTGAAAACGTTTGAATGAGCCTACTTTACGTTCAAAGAGCATAATTTTGTAATTAAAAGTATCAATGTCACCTTTAGAGAAGGTATCCAAGTTGACCTGCGTTCCATTCTCAGGAGCAATAACAGGAACAAAGTCCATAGGTTCATAGGTTCATAGGTTTATACTAGGCTATCTGCCCTAAGGCATTTATAAGCCTAGCCCAAATTTTGTCTTATATGAAAAAATACTGTGCCCATTAGTTTGTTGTGCCTCTGTCCAGCAGTGACACAGAGATGATTCCCGGGGTAAACCTACGATCTCCCATCCACAGGTCTAGATTTCTCTTGAACAGAGTCAGCGAGGTGCTCTGCCTCACATGGACCGGGATTTTATTCCACAGCATAGGGAGTGTCTGAGTGATAAATCTATCCCTCCAGCACGTCCTATTTATATCCGTGCTAAGGTTTAAGTCGCTTGCTCTAGTGGTTTTGGTGGATTTGGATTTTTGAGGTGGAGCATGTCCATTAATTCCGGGTTGGACATGGCCTTGTATGTCAGGCACATGTCACCTCTGAGCAGATGGTATGCGACTGAATAGAGCTGGAGTTTCTTCAATATGGCAGCATATGACAGATTTTGGAGTCCCTTTATCCTTTTGGTGAGGAACTTTTGGGGTCTCTCCAATTGCTGCAGATGTCGGGTGAGATACATCCCGAATGGGGCATTGTACTCGATCATTGGTCTGATAAGTGAAGAGTACAGGGGAACAATAACCTCACTAGATATGGATGTGAATCCCTTCATGATCAGGTGGGCAATGTAGAAGGTCTTTCTAACCACTTTAGCAATGTGAGTGTCAAAAGAAAGGCCACTGTCAACCTGGGTCCCCAGGTCCCTGATAACCTCTTCTGTGCTTAGTGGATTGCCACCTATATGGTAGCTTGGGGTTACCTTGTTTTTCCCGAAGGGTATGACTATACATTTTTTGGCGTTTAACTTCAGGCCATGGCTCTGGCACCAGCTATCTGTTTCCGTGAGTCCCGTCTGAAGGATATCCGTGTCTGATGCACTTTCCACTATGGCACCCAGTTTGCAGTCGTCTGCAAACTTTGTCAGCCAAAGTCCTCCTATGTTGGCCTGTACTTCTGAGAAGTAGATGCCAAACAATAGGGGGCCAAGGACCGAGCCCTGTGGGACACCACTTGTGACCGGCTTGGAGTCTGACACAGCGCCAGCAACTCTAACCCTGTGGGTTCTGTCCTTAAGCCAGTTTGCAACCCATCTTGTGACATATGGGTTTACATTTAAGCTGGTAAGTTTTTCTACAATACCCGAGTGGGGTATTGTGTCAAAAGCCTTTGCAAGGTCAAGGTAGGCTGTATGGACTGCCTTTCTCTCATCAATGGCCTTGGTGACTGTTTCGAAGAAGTCGACCAAGTTCAAAAGGCATGATCTTCCCTTGACAAAGCCAAACTGGGTCGGGTCCAATGTCTGCAAGTCCCCTATATCTTTGTTTATGAGCTCCATTATGATCCTCTCCATAGCTTTGCAGACTAGACTTGTTAAGCTTATGGGGTGGTAATTACCAGGGTCCGTGAGGCCGCCTTTGTGGAGTGGGACAACAGTTGCCGTATGCCACTCCTTGGGCACGTATCCTGTGGTAAGGCTGAGATTAAACAGCTGCCTTATGTGCGGGTTTAATTCCTCATTTAGCTCGTGTAGCACACAGCCGGGGACACCATCGGTCCCATTGATGCTGTGTTTTTAGCTTTAGAGAGAGCAGCTTTCACCTGCGCATTTGAGATGTCTGGGAGGCTACACTTGGCTGGGATAGTTATCTCTCCTTTAGGGGGGGGGGGTGAAGTTTGCACTGAACCTGTCTGCCAGTATGTTGGCAATGTCTGTGGATTCAGTGATTTTTGTATCATTTTGGACTAATTCTGAGCATATCTGGGAGTTTCCACCCAGGTTCCTAACATAGCTGAAAAAGGCCTTATGATTGTCCTTTGAATCCATGGCAATTTTTCTCTCAAAATTGGCCTTAGTTGATTTTATGAGTGCTCGTATTTTTTTACTAATAATGATCAGGGGTGACTTCCCTTTTATGGATTTTGTTCTATCATGTAATAGCTTTCTCCTCTTATTGTAAAGTTTGTTAATGGCTGGGGTCCACCAGACTGGACGTTTGCCCTTTGTGGAAAGAGTCTTGGTTTTATTTGGGATTGCCTGATCCATGCAGTCCTGAAGGTGTTCATAGAAGGCATTTGTAAGGGCTTCCACAACTTGGGTTGTGGTTTCCACTGGCTCAGGGGCCTTGAAGGATACCACACCAGTCTTGAGTAGTGTGAAGTTTGCTTTAGAGAAGTTCTTCACTATGGTCTTTTTTGTTTGGGGTGGGGGCAGGATGTGGATTTCCAGTGAGATTAGTTTATGATCAGATCTCACCAATGAGGGATATACTTCCGGTGTGGAGCATTTTGTCCCCATGTTTGTGACAATGAGATCTAGTATATTTTCTCCTCTCGTGGAACAGTGACTAGCTGTTCCATGGCATTTGAATTTATGAACTCCAGGAACCGTTGGGCTAGAAAGTTAGGGCTTGAGTAATGTTCCCAGTCTATATTCGGGTAGTTGAAGTCACCCAATATGATGGTGTTTGGAGATACATTTATACCCTCCAGTGTCTTCAGGAAGGCTGTGTGGGGTTCCTGAGTTTGAGAGGGTGGCCTGTAGCATGCTACAATTTGTAGAGCAGTTTTGCCTATGGTTAGTTGCACCTGGATGGTTTCCGCATTGCCACCAACCTGGAGGTGGGTATCCTTTATGAATATGGATACACCCCTCCTTTTGTGGTGTGGTCCGGGTTTTGGGGCGGAACGCATGATATGAGGTAAAACCTAATAGTGCCGGGTGCTCTCAGGAGCCTTGAACCAGGTTTCAGTTACAGCACAGACATCGATGTTCTCCATACTGAGAAGGGCCTCGCATTTTGAGATTTAGACTTCTGGCATTGAGCAGCATTACCCTCAGTTTCTTCCCATTTTTGTTTTCTAGGGTGGTAGGTTTAGCATTTGAGCCTTGCCTAAAAAAGGCACTATGGGGGTGGCAAGAGCCTTAGCCAATATCCGAATCCCAGGGTGACAGGTGCAAGCCATCCCTTGTGAAGCAGCGTGGCTTGTCAAGCATGTCATCCCAGGCAGACAGACACTGGATCCCCTTTGAATGACACCAGACATTAAGCCAATTGTTAAAGCTGATCATCTTGTCTCTATATTGTGGCATCATTCTTGGTGAAGGAAGGATACTGCTCAGGGTTAGGGTCATACCTGCCTGGGCTACATAATCAGAGAGCTCCTCTATGTCTCTTTTCATGTAGTCACAGGTCGTTCACACCAGCATGGACAATGACTGTGTCATATTTGTACTTGCCGTGGAGTGACCCGAGTGCTTGTGTTATGTGGCGGATTCTAGCGCCCGATAGGCAGCTTACTGTGACCCTCTCCTTGTTCAGCCTGGTGAGTGGGACGTCAGTGTGTCTGACTATGGAGTCACCTATGACAAGTATGTTTGGTGTTGTATTTGGCCTTAAGGGCTGTGACTGCTTTGCACACTGCTTTTGTGGTTTATGTGTTGCTTGTGGGGTGTCTTGAGGTAGCAGTTGTGTGGGTGTCTGCTTTGGAGGCCTCTGCTGTTTAGGTAAATTTTTACTCAGAGCCTCGAGTATGTCTTTGTGTGTTTATGTGTTTGATTCAGTGGAGTGGTAGCATTATGTGAGGCTGGTTTTGTGGTGTGTGTAGTTGCCTTCTCCTCCTGTCTGGTCTTGCCAGTCCTGAGTTGAGAGAGCTCAGCCTCCAGTTTGGCTAAATAGCTGCATCTCTCAAGTATTTGTGTTATGTGGGAGGAGGAGAGGGTTGTCTGTGTACATGAGGCAGTTATAACATTGCCTCAAGATTCCCAGATTCACCAGCTGGACCGGAGAAGATTGACAACTGACCTTTGGACATGCTAGAATAATATTGGGAATTCCTTAATTGAAAACAAGGGCCAGTGGGGAGTGAGGGTGTAGTGCTTTTAATTTTTAGTGCTGACTTATATAATTGCTTTAGTGAGCAAGTGCCAGGTAACTTGAGTGCAATGTGTTACAAGTAACCAAATGCAAAAACGACAAACAGTAACTTTCTTTCAAGTGAAACAAGGAAATAAGTACAGTAAGCAATGCAGATATCACTAGTGATCCACAGAAGCGCTGAGAAGTTGCGTATTAGGTGGAATTAGCTTCCAGGGAAATAACAAGCAAACAAACAACAAGCATATAAACAAAGCTAGATTCAGCAGGCCTGGATCTAGTCTATGCTAGAGCAAACAAGGTGAACCAATTTCAGTAAGATACAGTTCAAATATTCAGGCACTATAAACCTTTAACCAGAAATTCCCAGCTCAGAAGGGCAGAGTCCAGCCTCTTCTCCCACAAGAATGCAGACTATTCTTTAGTCTCAAGATAATTGTTAATATCACCACATCTACTCGAGGGAACAATCAAATCTATCACCCTAAATCTAAATGTATGTAAGTCACCATGAGTCTCAATATGTTTAAATAGAGCATTCTGAGAACACTGCCTCCTGATTTCTGACTTATGTTCAATAATCCTGTCCTTAAGTCTACGTGTAGTCTTACCAACGTAGTATGCAGGGCATGCAACACATGATGCCATGTACACCACGTTGGTAGTAGTGCAGGTGGCTTTTACATAAAAATTATATGTATAATGTGTTTTCAAATGTACATATTTAGTAGATTCCAAACCATTGACCAAGTCAGAACAACAGGAGCAGTGATGACATGGATAAGTACCAAAATAGGATACAGAACATATAAGTCTATCAAAAACCAATTTTGAAGGAGAGCGAGAATCCTTGTAACATAGCGTACTTTTAAGACTTCTCATATTTCTGAAACTAAAAAATGGTTTATCACCTAACAATTTCATGAGTTCAGGAGATGCCATTAAGATAGACCAATACTTATAAATAGTACGCTTAACAAGGGTAACCTTACTAGCAAAACTAGTAACATATCTAAACTTTTGGTGAATATCAGGATTAGGGGTTAAGCTTGTTATGTTATCATGATTTATAAGATGTGGATTTCTAAAATATGGGGCATATAATGAGTCTCTACTAGCAGAGACAACATTTTTTAATTCATTCAAAATAGTCACATCATAGCCACAATCAAGAAAATCTTTAATTGTATCATTTAGCTGTTCACTAAAAATAGTGTCATCCGTGTTAAGTCTGCTCACTCTAATAAATTGAGACTTAACCACACCCTGAAAGACATGTGGGGCATGCATACTATCTGCATGTACATATCTGCCTACATATGTCTCTTTCTTAAATGTATTCAAAATTCCATTTTTGAGAAAAATACTAACATCAAGGAAAGAAGCCTCTTTACTAGTGATGGTTGATTTAAATTTTAAAAAGACTGTGGTACTATTCAAATATACAAGATATTGTTCCAAACTGTCCCTAGAGCCATTCCAAACTAGAAAACAGTCATCAACAAAATGCTGATAGAACACAATGCGTGTATCCAAAAAGTTAGCACCATCATGCATATTATCCAGTTCCCACTGATATAATACAAGATTTGCATATGTATTGGCCACGGGGGTCCCCATGGCAACCCCGTTGACCTGCAGATATGGTTGCTGGTTAAAAATAAATACATTATGACTGAGTACTAAGTGTAATACATTAGGAAAGAAAACGAACTGCAAGTAATCCAAAAAATCACACAAGGAATGCTGAGAACAAAACTTTATAAAACGCAAAGCTTTCGGGTATAACCCTTTCTCAATTTAGACTTGGTTAGCATCATTACTGATTTAAAAGTGTTCATGAGGAATTTAAATCTGAAACTTCTATTTAATGCTAACACTGATTCCAGCAGTGTTCTAAGAAAACGTAGCACTTTTATACCTTTAAATGTACCGATTACTACTGCCTTTTCTAATGTATGTGAAGCTGATTTTAGGCAACAATTTAATACTTATGATAGGATGTTTACTTATAATATAACTTATGAACAACATCTTGCACTACAAAATTTAAAAAGAAATGATGGGATCATTATTAAACAGGCTGATAAAGGTGGTAGTATTGTGATTATGGACAGGACCTGCTACAATTTATCAATGGAGAAGTTATTTGTGGACCAATTGTCCTTTAAAAAAATTAGTTTGTTAGATGTTAAGAAACATATTACTGCTGTTAATTTGTCAATATATGATATGCAGTTTAATAATAATATTAATCTAGAACTATTTCATTTCTTCTCTGTACCATGTCCTATTACACCTCAGTTATATGGACTTCCAAAATACATAAATGTCTGCTGGATCCTCCCATGAGGCCCATTGTCTCTGGTAATGGATGGGTCACCGAACCTGTTTCGGTGTACCTACAGAAGCAATTATTTCCTTTTTTGGATAAATGCAATTTTGTTATCAAAGATACTGGTGACTTTCTTTCTAAATTATCAACTTGGTACTATAGTGAACCACGGAATTTGGATGACTGTTTATTTGTTACCTTAGATATTGTGTCATTGTTTATGGTTATCCCTAACTCGCATGGTGTAGAGTCTATAAGAAAGTTCTTGACTGCTGAACAATCCTTAACATGTAATACCATTCAAAATATATGTCAATTATTGGACTTAGTACTCAGTCATAATGTATTTATTTTAACCAGCAACCATATCTGCAGGTCAACGGGGTTGCCATGGGGACCCCCGTGGCCAATACATATGCAAATCTTGTATTATATCAGTGGGAACTGGATAATATGCATGATGGTGCTAACTTTTTGGATACACGCATTGAGTTCTATCAGCGTTTTGTTGATGACTGTTTTCTAGTTTGGAATGGCTCTAGGGACAGTTTGGAACAATATCTTGTATATTTGAATAGTACCACAGCCTTTTTAAAATTTAAATCAACCATCACTAGTAAAGAGGCTTCTTTCCTTGATGTTAGTATTTTTCTCAAAAATGGAATTTTGAATACATCTGTTTTTAAGAAAGAGACATATGTAGGCAGATATGCACATGCAGATAGTATGCATGCCCCACATGTCTTTCAGGGTGTGGTTAACTCTCAATTTATTAGAGTGAGCAGACTTAACACGGATGACACTATTTTTAGTGAACAGCTAAATGATGCATTTAAAGATTTTCTTGATTGTGGCTATGATGTGACTATTTTGAATGAATTAAAAAATGTTGTCTCTGCTAGTAGAGACTCATTATATGCCCCATATTTTAGAAATCCACATCTTATAAATCATGATACCATAACAAGCTTAACCCCTAATCCTGATATTCACCAAAAGTTTAGATATGTTACTAGTTTTGCTAGTAAGGTTACCCTTGTTAAGCGTACTATTTATAAGTATTGGCCTATCTTAATGGCATCTCCTGAACTCATGAAATTGTTAGGTGATAAACCATTTTTTAGTTTCAGAAATATGAGAAGTCTTAAAAGTACGCTATGTTGCAAGGATTCTCGCTCTCCTTCAAAATTGGTTTTAGATAGACTTATATGTTCTGTATCCTATTTTGGTACTTATCCATGTCATCACTGCTCCTGTTGTTCTGACTTGGTCAATGGTTTGGAATCTACTAAATATGTACATTTGAAAACACATTATATATATAATTTTTATGTAAAAGCCACCTGCACTACTACCAAAGTGGTGTACATGGCATCATGTGTTGCATGCCCTGCATACTACGTTGGTAAGACTACACGTAGACTTAAGGACAGGATTATTGAACATAAGTCAAAAATCAGGAGGCAGTGTTCTCAGAATGCTCTATTTAAACATATTGAGACTCATGGTGACTTACATACATTTAGATTTAGGGTGATAGATTTGGTTGTTCCCTCGAGTAGATGTGGTGATATTAACAATTATCTTGAGACTAAAGAATACCAATGGATAGTACACCTAGGAGCTGACAGCTCTCCTGGCATTAACAGTACTGTTAGTATTAAACCTATCCTTGTTGGCCTGCAATGCAATTTGAAATGAATACTGTATTATTTCTGTATTATTGATTTTTTTATGTATTTTTTATGTACTATTGCACATACTTGAAAGGGAGATGTATTATATATTTTTTTGGAAAAATATATATTTTTTAAAAAAATATTTTTTAAAAAAAGTTTTTTAAAAGCTATATTTTCTTGAAATGAATTTTCTTGAAATATATTTTTAAATTATGTCATGTGGCTTTGGCTGCAGTCACCTGACTCTCTGGCTTGTATAAAAGCAGTTGCTTATTGTATGTTTGTATTCAGTATTGAGAAAGGGTTATACCCGAAAGCTTTGCGTTTTATAAAGTTTTGTTCTCAGCATTCCTTGTGTGATTTTTTGGATTACTTGCAGTTCGTTTTCTCTCCTAGGCTTATAAATGCCCTTGGGGAGATAGCCTAGTACCTACCTATGATCCTATGAACCTATAAGAAATATCCTTCTTGGATATACTTATAAAGAAGGCTACAGGAAGAACAATCACTACTACTATACACTGTAAGCCATGCTATAGGAATAAATTATTACATAGAGATAGCATGCACCCATCTCATGTTTTCTCTAACATAATCAAGGGTCAGAGTGTAAGAGCATCTAGACTCAATGACACAGAAAGAGGATTTCAGGTTGAAGTTGAGCATTTGCAGGCTAGTTTTGCTAAAAGAGGATATGATAAGGAACTGGTCATTCGGGTATGTGCTGATGTTAGAGCTAATAGGAATGATGAGATGAGACCTTATTTCTCATACAGACAAGTAGAGCAAGAAAAATCTAGGTATATAAACAATAAGCAGAGATATACATTGTATTATACCAATGATGTCAAGTATATTAAGGAAGCTATTTCCAAGCATTGGGGCATCCTGACCACAGATAAAAAACTAAAAAATGTAATAGGAGAAAAATCTACATTTAGATGCAAGAATAAAAATAACATCAAAAGAATGTTATGTGGCCACAAGGAAATGGACCAGATGGTTCATACCCAGATCATGGAATTACTCCCCCTTGTGGCAACTGTAATTATTGCCAATATTTGGATCAGAGTGGTGAATTTGTCCACCCCACTGATGGAAGAAATATTTTTTTCATGTAACAGTGAATTGTAATAGTGTTAATGTTATGTATTTGGCGTACTGCTTAGTATGTATGAATTTCTATATAGGAAAAACAAAGCACCGTTTACATGATCGGATTAGGGAGCATCTTTAGAATGTCAGGATCATGAACACGAATAATGCACTAGCCAAACACATTAAGAACAATGGCAGTGACCATAAGTTTAAGTTCATGGCTATAGCTTAGGTGAGGTAAACTCACAGGAAAGGGGATTTGAGAAATCACACAGAAGTAATAGAAACAAAATGAATAACAGGATTTGGACCGAATGGCCTTGTGCCTATTAAACCAGTTTTAAAAGCTAGACTGTTAGTAAAATGACTGATGAATACATTAGAGGTGAGTTCCTTTGTAGTCTGACCATATTCATATAAGACATAGGTCACACATACTCAGTTCTGGTGTCCCCCCCCCACCCCTTTTATTTTAATATTGTCATCTTGAATCAATCAGGAACTCTATTGTCAGTAACTATATATATATATATATATATATATATATATATATATATATATATATATATATATATATATATATATGTATATCTATATATATATATATATATATATATATATATATACACACACACACACACACACACACACACACACACACACACATATATATATATATATATATATATATATATATACAGACATACACACACACACACACACACACACATATATATATATATATATATATATATATATATATATATATATATATAGGGGTCTACTGCTCTACATCGAAAGAACACTTCTTTGAACTAGAGCATGAGACCCACACTTCAGCGAAAGTTCACTTCAATGAAAGTGCACTTTCACTGAAGTCTAGTTCCCCGGGTGACCCAAAAAAAAACCCCACTAAAACATCTTTTTGCAGGGGGGGCAAGCCCCCCTGCACCCCCACACCCCCCTACTTAAATATACTAACTCCAGATCACACTACAGCAGGGAAAAGGGAATATTCCCATTCCACCCTGTAGTGTGACTGATGAAGTCAATCTTCGAAGTTTCACTACTTCGAACAAGTGGACTCGGTGAAGTAGGTTCGAAGAAGTGAAACTTTGAACATCTGCATGGATCCCAAATACATATATATATATATATATATATATATATATATATATATATATATATATATATATAAACACATAAATATCAGATGCATGACATTTCATTTCAGTTTCAGTGTTCTTGTTCCATTGTTATTTTAAATGAGCATGCAGAAATGAACCTTTTATTATCTTTTAATTTTGCTGAGAAACTATATAAATACATGCATTTTTAACAAAATCTATATTTTATTTTTTTATTTTTGCATGTATATCGTATAATTTTAGTAGAGCAAGCTTGTTTAGAATAGGAATGTAGCTGCTATAGAGCTGGTCTATACACAAGGAAACAATGTTACTTAAAACTTAATGTCATGTAACTAATTGTGTTCTTGATTTTTAAATACAATGTTGCTTTAAGGAGTTTTGCAGCAAGTGTAAGTAGCATGATGTCATCCGTTTTCTTCATGGGATTGGAGGCTTGTTTTTTTAAATAGAAGGCACAATTGTCTGTATTTTTTGTATTTATTACCATTTATAATAAAACTGAATTTTTTTAAATTAACCTGGCTGTGTTTTGGATTATACTCATACTTGGAAGAAAATAACATTAACTAACCCATTAACACTAATTTAACAAACAAAAACAAATACAATTACATGGCAATTAGTCTCAATAACATGTTATTAGATGTAAAAATATCACTGAACATCTTGTGTTTTAAAGTAAAATAGTTGTATTTCATGTATATTAGAACCTACTGTATACTGGCAATGAAAAGAAAGTGAAAAAGATGTATTTAAAAACTATTTTAGTTGTTATACTTTACTTGCATTACTTTTTACTTAAACAGCAGTTATCTAATACACTTGTGTGACATTTGGGGGATGGGAAAACTGTTACAAGTATTCAAATACTTTTAACTCATTTAAAATCTTCTAAAAGCCTAACTTACCTGATTTTTGGCTTCCTGCCAAGATTATGAGCTGGGAGACTTGTTTTCTGGTCCCTTGAGTGGAATACATTCATTTGCCATCATCAAACTTCATCCTCCACCCATGTAAAGTCAGTACCCCTCCTCCTAACATCCTTCACTCCTCCGAAAATATTGCTACCTCATTCAACACACACTTCACACTAACCATACTATCACTAGCTAAACAACACAACCCCCCTCCCCTCCAACCCACACCTTCAACTAGTAATCTCCCCACTGCCTTCTCTTTTTCTCCTGTACCTACCTCCAACATAAAAATATCTTAACTAACCTTAAGCCCACCAAAATAGCAGCAGACAACCTCCCAAGTGAATACCTACAAATCGCAGCTGATGCTCTGGCCTACATAGTATCCATCTTGATTAACCAATCTCTGTCAGAAAGTTACGATCCCACACTATGGAAAGTATCACATATAATTTCTCTCCACAAAGACGGCCCCTCCACAGAACTAACCAGTTACCACCCCATAGCTATTCTCTCTCCACTCTCTAAAATACTAGAGAGAAGCATTCACTCTCAGGTCTCAGACTATCTCCTTTCTAACAACCTCCTTTCCAATACTCAGCATGGTTTCTGACCAAACCATAGCACCACCACTGCCTTACTCTCCTTTACTAACACTATCCTTCAGCATAAAAACAATGACTATCTCTCCTCTGTTACTTTCCTAGACCTATCTAAAGTATTTGACATGGTCCCACACAAACAACTCATCTCTGTCCTCAATAACCTATCCTTCTCTCAATCAGTCACCAACTAGTTTCAGAGTTACCTGTCTGACCGCCAACAATCCATTGTATGGCATAATGACATATCTCCCCAACTACCTGTCTCTATAGGGGTTCCCCAAGGATCCATCCTTGGACCCCTACTCTTCTCTATTTTCACCAATAATCTAGCCTCTGCCACCAAACATGGCACACTCATACAATACGCAGATGACTCAATCATCATCTGCTCAGCCCAGTCCATACCCAAACTGCAAAAGGTCACACAGGAAGCCTTTTCCTCTGTTGAAACTTGGTTATCCGATGCCCAATTAATACTCAACCCAAACAAAACTAAACTACTCATCTTCCAACCCACCAAACATACTCAAAACAACTCTCACTTTAACATCACAGCAAAAGACAACACCACTATACACCCAACAGAACACACCAAATTGCTAGGAGTGGAAATAGACAATAAACTAAAATTTGACATTCACACATCCATGACCATAAACAAAGGCCACAAAATACTAGGAGCGTTATACAGAAATAAGCAACTTCTCACCAAAGCAGCAAAGATTTTAGTAGCAAATTCCCACCTTATCTCCACCCTACTTAATGCCTCTCCAATATATACCAATCTAAGGCAATGTGATCTAAACAAGCTAGAGACCTGCTACAACAAAATCACCAAATTCACCACATGGGCATCCTACCATAGTCACCACTATCTCTCACTTGCTGAACTGGGCTGGCTTGAACTCCCTCACCTCCTTTAATGGTATCAACTCTCACTCATCCACAAACTAGTAAACCATCCACTAAATGTCCCATCCCTCCAGAATCTACTCCAACCCTATCACACCACCAGACCACTAAGATCCAGCAACAAAAATCACTTGCAGATCACTAAAGCCAATAACTCTGCTGGTGAAGCACTATTCTCTTGCACCATAGCCAAATTATGGAACTCCCTCCCACCCACATATACCTCCATACCATCATGCACCCACTTCAAAACTTTACTAAAATCACACCTAAAAACATGCTGGCTATGCTCTTGCAACTCCCACTCTAATATCACCCACCCCATCCAACCACTACCTTTCTTTCCACTCCACTAACTACCTTGATTATAGCAAGCTCGGATGCCCATAAGCCTACTACTTATTATACAGCAGGAACTTCTTATTGTAACAATTATTAATGTCTGTTATGTACTTCGCAGATAAAGATTCTAGTTGTCCACTGATGTACTATGTTCTTCATCTGTAAATATGTTTGTAATTAATTGCTATGTTAATCAAATTGTTAATCACTATGTAAATCCAGTGTAACTACTGTCTGTATATTTTAACTATGGAGCTTTTCTCCCTGGGCCTCTGCTGAAAATGGACCTATGTCCAGTCGGACACTCCCAGTCAACAAATGTAAATAAATAAATAAATCATTAGAAAGCCTTTATTGCAAATGTGTGAATGGTTCAAAACAAAAGTAAATAATCTAGACATGATGTAAGCACTTGGGTCAAAGGTATAGCTGAGCCATCTAAGCATTCAAGGCATTTAAAGTGACAGGCACACCATTTTACCCATAAATTAAAAGCATTGAAGTCATTTTAAATTAATGTGGAAAATACATTGATATATTGAATGTAAATAATTTAATAAAGCCTCTGCATGATTTTGATGGCTTAACTAACTTGATATTAAATGTATATTAAAATAACAGTGGTGCACAAGTTCATGTCACAGTGCCGCAAGTAAAGAAATAATAAATATCTATACTATGATCATTTATTATAATATTTCCCTGATACCAGTAACTTACAGTGGATATAAAAAGTGCACACACCTCTGTTAAAATGCCAAGTTTCTGTGATATAAAAAAATGAGACCAAAATAAATTATTTCAAAACTTTTCTCACCTTTAATGTGACCTATAACATGTACAATTCAATTGAAAAACAAACAAATCTGCTAGGGGAAAAATATAAAAAATAAAAAAGTACAATAAGCTGGTTGCAGAATTGTGCACACCCTTAAACTAATTCTTTGTTGAAGCACCTTTTGATTTAATTACAGCATTCAGTCTTCTTGGGTTGGAGTCTATCAGCATGGCACATCTTGACTTGGCAATATTTGCCCACTCTTCCTTGCAAAAGCACTCAAAACTCTTAAAAGCAAAGCATTGATATACTGGTGCCAAGTGGTGGACTACAGGAAAGTACTGACAATAGATCAAGTTAAAAGGAAATTTAATTTGGCTAGTAGTTTACAGTTACTGATATAGGACTTAAGACAATTTATACTGAACAAACAAGAGACAATGCAAATAACTAACTCACAAAGAGGATTACTTGACTCAAACAAATGCCCTACACTGACCACCTCAAAAAACTCCAGCTTTACTCCATAGCATATCGCCTACTCAGAGGTGATCTCTGCCTAACATATAAAGCTATGTCAAACCCAGAGCTGTTGGACATGCTATACCTAAAGAAATCCCAATCCCTCTGAGCTACACGCTCTAGAGACCTAAACCTTGTCAACACAATGAACAGGACATGCTGGAGGGATAGATTCCTATCCCAGAGACTTCCCATACTCTGGAACAGGCTACCCATCTATGTCCAGCAAAGTTCTTCATTAGCACTCTTCAAGAAAAACTCTTGATAAGTGGATGGGAAATAGGAAATACACCCTGGGGATCACTTCTGTGTCTCTGTTCGACAGTGGCACAGGAAAATAACTTTCTTGGGTGGCGTAAGCCAGGGAACCTTGTTGGCTAGGCTTACGTAGGCCCTTGGGCCAATAGCCTAGTACCTACCTATGAACCTATGAACAACTAGACTGGAAGTATCTAATATTAACAATAACCCAACCTATAACTGGAAAAGGATACTTATCATCTATCTATATAATAAAGAAAAAAATAAAAATCTATCATAAAGAAAACTTACGGAATTACTAGGGAACAATCAATGGTCAGTTACAAGATGATAAAGATAAAAAACGTATTCTTCTCTCCATAAAACAAGCATCTCTTTTACTACACTGGAAACTTTTTACATGGCAGTTTATGCACAGATCCTATTTAACACCACACACATTGGAGCTAATGTTAAAAAAAAAAACAATGGTTGTTGGAGATGCAAATTAAATATAAAATCAGACTGGCTGCATATGTTTTATGAATGCCAATTACTTAAACCATATTGGGACAAAATTAATTACTTTTTACAAGCAGTATTCAATGACAAATTTCAGTTATAAAAATCTTGGATTTTGTTTAATGGGGCTGTGCCTGACTGTGTTCCAAGAACAAAATATACAATTTTATGGACTCTCCTAGCTATTGCAAGAAAAACCATAACAATGAACTGGAAGTCTGAGTCTTTTCCTACCTTCAAGCAATACAGGAAAATGATATTAATAGTATTGCAGTTGGAAATAAGCACCATCAAAGGAAGAACCAAAAGAACGACATCACTATATATTGCATGGCAAAAAGTTACTGAAATATTCGAGAGTAATGACTGTAGCAAATTCTGATCTGAACGTTTACAAATACAGAATGAGAATGATATGCTAACTATAGACACCACAGTAAATAGTTTGTTTCTTTTATTATTTATGTTAGATAGTTTTATTTGGTATTTACCTGTTTAAAGAATATGTACATATTTCAATGTCATAACATGGGTATATTATTGTTTTTATTTGAAAATGAATAAAATATATTAGAAAAAATAAAAGCAACACCTTTTAAAGTTCTATGGCAAATTGAAAGCTACTGCATTAAAGACTATATCAGATTGATTAAGATCATAACAGAACTAAAAATGAAAGTCAGGAAAATCAAAGATAATCATGAAATAAAACTAGCATTGAACACCAAGGATAACTACAGGGCCTTCTGTATTAAATTAGAATATTAAAAATAATGTGTCTATATATATCTTTGAGCACATAATAATCAATACATATACAGCGAACACTATAAACCACAAACAGCCACATCCACAAATTTGTTTCCTCGGGGAAAAAATTCACTTGGCCATAAAATAAAAAACAAACTTTAACCCCCCAACTAAATATACCAACTCCAAGATCACTCTACATTGAAGAAAAGAGCAATTCCCGATAACGGCCAACTGACCTTTTTCCCCAAGGAAAACATTTTCGGACAAGGCCATTCACGGTTTACAGCATTAGCTGTATATGTGTCAATTATTATGTGTTTGAAGAGTAGACTCTTCAATCACATAATATAGACCCAAAATAATACTTAGCAATTGTCAGAACAAACCTAAATGATGTCTCCCATCCTGACTTACTTTTACACAGATTAAGTGCCAACTTTACCACAGAAACAGTCATATAATCAAGGAGCAGACCCTGACTGCATTATCAAAAACTACACCTCATCCATGGGCCCAGACAAGTTATCTGAATGCCCAATAAATTGCACCAGCTATATCCTCACTACACTTCTTTGACTTAATCCTAGCTAAAGAATATGTCCCTGAGGTATGGAAAAAAAACTGTTGCATTGCCCTTTCAGAAAGGGGGCACCACCACAGAACCTGGGAACTACAGATCCAGTATCCCAACTATCTTAATTTGTAAGTCCAAGGAACTTACTACGTTTGCCACCACAAGCTGTATTCAACACTTCATTCAACTGGGCCTGCAACACTTTGGTTTTATCAGTTGTGGGTCATATGTACTTACTTTCATAAATTTCTTAGAAAAGATCAAAGCAGCAGTGCATAGGGGTCATTCAGTACAAATGACATATTTGGATCAGGCCTAGGCCTTTGACACTTTACTCCACACAAGCATTGAAAAACACTTCGGCTAAAAAAAATTATTCTCCAACTCAGTGTCTATGTTCAGTCAAAATGCAATAATGTAAAAGTCTCTTTTCACTTTGATTATATCTCCAAGCTTTGGAATGCCATCCCACCCTAGCTAAAACACATAGACAAACTGAACATCTTTAAAGCAGAACTTAAGCAATACCTAAACAGCATCTGGCTATGTGAATGCTCAACACCATGACAATTTTATTTCATGACACTACTTAAATCAATAGACTCACACTAACTTTATACTTAAAGTATGCCAGATAGACACAAATTTCTTCAGTTCTTATTACCATTCACAATTTTTCCATTTTTTCTTATTATAACTTACAATATTTTCTTGCTCTCCACATTTTAATAATGTTCCATTTATTCTTTTTTTTAGATATTGTATATATGTTAATATATATATATATATATATATATATATATATATATATATATATATATATATATATGTATATATACATATAGACACACACACACACACACACACGTATCTATCTATCTATCTATCTATCTATCTATCTATCTATCTATCTATCTATCTATCTATCTATCAATCTATATATGTATGGGTGCATTTAGAAGCTCAACTCTTCAGAAAGTTGAACCTCATATGGTCAAGACCATACGTTCAACTTTTTGGAAAGTCAAAGCTGTTAAATGGAAATCACGGTACAGAGGGGATCTGGGAATTTACCCTTTTTTCCACTGTAGTGCAAGCTCAGATTTGGTATGTATAATATGCAGGTGGGTTGGGAATGCAGGGGGGCTTGCCTCCCTGCAAAAACATAGATTTTTGTTGTTTTCTGAAATTTAAATTAATGAAAAGTCATTCATATGGTCTTTATACTAGATCCTTATTTACAGACTTGGTCCTTTTTGCATTCAGTATTACAGATTACATAAAGCATTAGGTTTTGATGACTTTTTACAATTCATGATGAAATATCATATTTCAAATGCTGACTATATTACCTTCAACATGTTTTTCTATATTCTCCAAAATCTTGTCACTTCTTTCACCATCCATAGCTGTCTTCTACCTGGAGAACTAGTAAATCACAAAGTAAAACAAAAGAATGCAATTACATAATGAAGCACTAAGATCACCACTCTCCTTCTTCCCCAGGATACAGTCTGTGTCCAATCATTTATGTTCTTCAAGTTGCATCTTGCCCTTCTTCCTCCTAGACAACATAATTTGCTGATATTTTGTTTGACAGTTAGGAGAGAGAGAAAAAATGAGTAGTAAGAGCAAATAAGATTGGAAGAAGATGACTTGTCTGGTGCGCTATGTAAATCTCCAGACTAGCACTCCCTCAACTTAAAGTTAAGCATCCAAAAAAAAAAAAAAGAAACAAAAAAGAGATCAGGTTCTACCAGTTGTAGCAATGTGCTTGTTTGCTGTGTCAAACAGTAACACAGTGTATTTGCTTGGTCTAGCTTTCGCACTCTAGACACTGTCAGTCTTCACAAGCCTTTACCTGGCAATGTCACCTTAACCCTTCATCCTCACTACTTCAGACATTCAAGCCATGCACTTTTCCTCCCCCTTTGGAATTTCAAACTTTTCCCTAGCTTGTCTCCGTTTCCTAGTAAACCTTCTGCTTTAATCTGAACCCAAACTCCACTGTCTTTCTACTCTAGATTGCTCCTAGTCACTCTAATTGGAGCTTCTATCTTATTTAGCTGTCTTCATCTTGGTATCTCTGTAGCATACCAACTCATATAAAGTATCTCAGTACTGCCTCTGCTTTGTTACATCCTTCTGCTCATTGACATTTATAGCTTTCATTACAAAAGCACTTCGCCCTTTAATACCCTTTCACTCAAGCCTTGTACTTGTTTTTCTTACCTGCATCTTTTCATTACTAAACTGTTGAATCTACTAAGATTGTTAATTTTCAACATATTTTTATTTTATTTTATTCAATTAGTTTACCATGGTAGAGTTCTGACCAATTTCACTTTAAGAAACGAACCAAAAAACACAAACTGGTAAATCCACAAAACGAAAAAGGCGAGAAGGCTCCCAAAACGTAACTCCTTTATTCACAAGTAAATGGTAAGCGCTTTCACCAGCTACTAAACACTTTTTCTAGTAAAAAAACTTTATCTACTAAAAATTCATCTATTAAGGGCTTTCTTTTTAAGAAGGCACTTAATAGATACTTAATAGATATTTGTTCTTAAAAAAAAAATAAAAAGAAAGCCCTTAATAGATGAATTTTTAGTAGATAAAGTTTTTTAACTAGAAAAAGTGTTTAGTAGTAAAAGCTATGCAAATGGTTAATGGTAGGAAGGTGTTTTTAAGGGTTATACAGGAAAATTGACATTATTCATTATTGTTATTAGGTTATATTAGGTTATATTAATGATTTTATATACATAATTACTATTTTTTACAGTATTTTGTATTTTTAAGTTTGGATATCTTGGGTGCAGTGCAATATGATATAAGTTGAGTTGCACCTTGTATTCTGCTTATATAATAAGTACCCAATGTTAAAAATTCGGCTTAGTAGTTTGTGCGTTTATATAATGTGTTTTTAAGAAAAGTTTTAATTGAATAAGTTTCATGCTTGTTAATTAATTAGTACATCTATCAAGTACTTAACTGTGTATATATATAACAACTGGGGATTGTTTGAATTTGTTTGAGTTTGGTCTGAAGAAGCTGGCGCATTTTGGCCAGTGAAAGCGCTTACCATTTACTTGTGAATAAAGGAGTTTCGTTTTGGGAGCCTTCTCGCCTTTTTCAATTTCACTTTAAGGCCAGGAATGAAATACAAAAGGCATTATTTAAATGAAACAGAGACATAGTTATACGCAAGTAGTAATACCCAAATTAGATATCCAGACAGTCACAGCATCAACATCAACCCACTTTTTCCCATTTTATACATGGGGTTGGATTGTCACATCAGCAGTGACCATCACCTAGAGAAAATGTTCACAAGATGTCCCAAAAAAGTAGAAGAATTTGTACCCATAAAGAGATACAGAGGACATCAAGTGCATATAAAACAACTTAGAGATAAACAAGTCATCTAATGCTTGAAAATGCTGGGATAGTAATGGGTTTACTGTGCTCCAAGTCAAAGCAGTGATACTGGGAACTAGAGATATTTGAGAAAAAGGAGCTGAGGTGGCAAGGAATATAGGTGTAGGTTATATGACCTGATAGGTTTCAGGTACATTTAGCTTGTATTTTAAAAAAAATATTTTAGCAAACTTCAGGATGAGAATTACAATGTGCGCCTTTAAACTTGGGTGGTAGAGGGATTCCCAAAGTTTGAAGACCAATACTGGGAAAGTGTAGAGTTTAGATTTTGCAATTTGCAGAAGAGAGGCTTGGTGATTAACTTTTTTGATATGGTATGAGGACTCTTGACGTATTGACTTGAAAATTGGAGGGGGTGGGTTAAAGATTTCTCATGAAACAGCCTGCCAACTGGCACCTTTTGTCTAACCTGTAGCCAAATGGCTTTTTCACAATTTATGAAATAATGTTCATTCCTAGATGAGTGATTAATAATTCTACATATTTTATTAGAAAAGGACTGAATTTCTGACAATTTTTTATAGAGGCTGCTGAAGCAAGTGGGAGTCCATCAACAAACTGGCAAATTTACACTGCCAGAAGGAGGTATACCCAATACTTTCTTGATATTATAAATGCTCATTCTGTTTTACAAATAGTTAACTACTGAACTAGGGGCCAAAAATATCACTGACCTAGTCCTCAAAAAAATGAGCACTTCTTGCACATCTCAGTATGTCTCATTCCTCTTTGATGAATCAGACCATCTATTAGTGACTCCTTCCTTTAAAACTGCTCCAATCTCCATGTACATAAGGATGTTTAAAAACAAACCGTCTTCATTTACTCAATGACTTAAATACATTTTTCAGTAGCCGTCCTCCTATGGATCATACTGTTAATGCTGCTGCATATGTCAGTGACTTATAATGCCACTTAAATTGCTATAATGATAAAAGAGACCCTGTCCATACCAAATACAAAAAACAAGTCCATATGGCAGAATACCCGTATAAATAAATTATATAACAACAGAAAGAAATTGTTTATAAGTGGTCTCATTATATTTACTTAAAGAGCATACTTAAGGAAACTGGTACAGATCATAAAGGAACTATTAGGAAGCTCAAGGCTGCATATGAAGTTAAAATAACAACTGAAAACAAATACAACTTCAAATCTTTTTTTTTTTTTAATGATTGTATCAGGAAGTTAAGAACTAATATCCAACAATGTTTGTAGTTAACAAAGAATAACATTGCATGCACTGACCCAATGGAAATAGCTAATATCCTAGCTGACAAGTATTTTGCAAACCTTACTCCACTCATGGTTATAGCTATTCCACAGATTCTGCAACCTCAGCAAATCCCTTTTGGAGCAAGTTCTTTCTGTTCTCTCAAAATCTCTGAACAACTCATCCATGCTCCCTGATAATATATCAGGATAACCGATTATCAGTGCCAGATATGGCCTATCCAAACCCTTACTCAACCCATTTATTCTAAGCCTCTGCACTTTTTACACTCTTGAAACCTGCCAAACAGTCATCGTAATGTCATTATACAATGGTGGCCCAGCACCAAACCCTTTTAACTATAGACTTATAAGTCTCAGTCCTCATATTTAAAGCTTTGAAGTATATTATCTCAGTTTTCATTCATCTGAACTTTGAAAATGTCTTAACCCTGGAACCACATCAATTCAGCTTTGTCAAAGGAATGTCTTCCCTCTAATATACCGTTAAATCCTTTGAAAGAGTAACCAAAGCAGTGGATGGAAATTGTGCAGTACATACAGCTTATCTGGACCTGGTAAAGTCCTTTGACATTATTCCCCATGCAGACATTATTGACAAGCTTTTAAACTGGACTATAAATCCTAATGTTGTGCAGTGGATAGCTAGTGATAGAATCCATGTGTTTAGAGTTTCAGGTGCCACTTGTGAAAGAAAAAAAAAATATCTGTGGTGAACCACAGGGATCAGTGTTGGGACTTCCCCTAGATGACATCTATTTCTCAAAACTTTAGGCTGAAACTCCTGGTCTATGGTTATTTAAGTTTTCAGATGACTATAAAGATGATGTTATTTGATATTGCACTCATTCACAGCTGTTTTTGCATCAGTTAGATCATCTTAACAATCATTACAAGGAACATTATCTCAAATGAAATATATAAAAATGTAGCATAGTTCACATCAGTAAAAATAAATAAATAAAACATTTTCACATATCATATAGGTGACTTACTCCACCAATCAGACACTGTTGTAAGGGATCTTGGCACTCTAGTTAAAAATCATTTATTGCTGGGTCATCATGTTTCTGTAGTAGCTCAGAAATCCTTCAGTATGGCTCATCTAATTTCCAAAGGCTTCTCTACTACATCTTGTATTGGATATCCCAACAAATTAACCATGAAGCTGTAATACTTGGAGACTTAAATATAGACTCTCAACTCATAAATTCCACTCCCTTCACTGAATCAGAGCATCATAGGATCATAAGAAGTTACTAGGCTATTAGCCCTGAGGCTCTTACAAGCCTACCCAAGAATTTAGCCCATGTTCCAACAAGTCAGCACCCTATGGCACTGTCCAGCAGTGACACAGGCGGAATCCCAGGGGTGTATTTTCTGTTCCCCATCCAGTTATCCAGGTTGCACTTAAAAAAGGTTTAATAAGGTACTCTGCTTTACATGTGGAAGGAGTCTATTCCACAAAAAGGGGAATCTCTGGGACACAAATATGTCCCACCAACAAGTCCTATTGATGTCACAGACTAAGTTAAGGTCACACGTGCAGGTTACTTGAGTAGAGCTTGACTTGTGCATATGCAGCAGGCCCATTGGGGTGGGGTCTGAGATTGCTTTGTATGCCAGACAGAGGTCGCCTCTGAGGAGTCTGTAAGAGACTGAGTAGAGGGACAGGGCTTTTAGCCTATCTGTGTAGGGTAGCTGCTTGAGGCCCTGGATTTTCCAGGTGAGGAACCTCTGTGGTATCTCCAACTGCTGCATGTGCTTTGTGAGGTGCATGCCGAAAAGGACATTGTACTTAATAATGGGAATTATAAGGGAAGAATACAGGGATGTTATGGCCACATTGTTCCTGGATGAAATACCCTTACTAATGAAGTGGGCCATTTAGAAAGCTTTTCATATAACGGAGGCAATATGCTGGTCAAAAGTCAGTTTGCTATCAACCTGGGTACCAAAGTCCCTCATGACTGATTGCATGCTTAGTACCTTATTATCAGTGTGATAATTTGTGGTTATGTCACTCTCTCCAAAAGGGATAATGATGCATTTTTGGCATTCAATTTGAGGCCATGTTTCTGGCACCAGTCATTTGTTTGAGTGAGACCCTCTTGGAGGATGTCCACATCACTAAGGGAATTGATGACAGCATCCAGTTTGCAGACATCTGCAAACTTGGTCAACCATAGCCCACTAGATTTGGCCTGCACCTCTGAGAAGTATATCCCAAACAGCAGAGGCCCCGAGACTGATCCCTGGGGTACACTGCTTGTTACAGGTCTACTACTTGAGGTGGCTTCCCCTATTTTGACTAGGTGGGTTCTATCAGTGGGACAGTTTCTTACCCATCTGGTAACATATGGATTGATGCCTAGGTGAGAGAGTTTATCTATTATATCTGAGTCGGGAATAGTATCAAAGGCTTTGGCCAGGTCAAGGTAGGCAGTGTGCACTGTCTTCCCCTTGTCTATGGCTTTGGTGATTTTTTCAAAGAAGTCAACCAAATTTAACAGGCATGACCTCCCCCTGACAAAACCAAACTGTGTGGTCTCAAGTGTCTAGAAGTTGCCAATGTCCTTCTTAATGAGGTCCATGATAATTCCCTCCATGGCCTTGCAGATCAGGCTAGTTAGACTGATGGGTCTATAATTTCCTGGATCAGATAAAGCTCCACCTTTGTGCAAAGGGATGACAGTAGCTGTCCTCGACTTGGCTTGGATGAAGCTGGTATTCATGCTTTGGTTAAATAGGATGCCTAATGGTGCTGCAAGTTCCTGCCTGAGTTTATGTAGGATGCAGCCTGGGATGTTATCAGGTCCCATGTAGGTTGTATTTTTTTTGCCTTTGAGAGGGCAGTGATGACTTGCTTCCTAGAGATAATGGTAGAGGGGCAGGTACAGGGGATGCCCATTTTTACTGATGGGGATGGACAGAGGAGTGAAGTTTTCACCAAACCTGTCTGCCAGCAGGTTGGCTATATCTACAGAGTTTGTGTATGCTGTGGCCTTGACCACCATTTGTGAGCAGATCTGGGTGCTTCCCTTGAGATTGCAGACATATGTGAAGAAGGCCTTATGATTGTCTTTAGTAGATGCGGCCAGTTTAGACTCGAAGTTTGCTTTGAAGGATTTCAGTAGTGGTCTTATTTGCTTGTCCAGGCTAAGGAGAGATTGCTTCTAATTGGGCACCTCCTCCTTCTTGGTCCTGGACAGCAAATTTTTTCCTTTTATTATAGAGTTTATTTATTGCAGATGTCCACCAGACAGGTTTACTCTTCCTTGAGGAGGATGATTTCATCCTGTCTGGTATTCCTAATTCCATGCAGCTATATAAATGGTCATATAGTAGTTTGGTGTAGGTTTGGACATATGTGCCAGTTCCTATGGAGAGGAAGGGTGCTGTGAAGCTGTTTATACCTTCCCTCAGGAGGTTGTAATCAGCTTCGGAGACGTTTTATTGTTTGACCCTATTTAGGTGAGGTCAGGGGAGATGGTGACACCATAAATCTGTATAACTTCAGAAGTTAATAACCATACCTACTAGAAAAAATAAAACTTCAAGGAAACACTCAATATTAGACTAGATTCTTACAAACAAATTAGACAAACTGACAAAAGTAGGCTGCCGCACAGATAGCATAAGCTCAATTCAGTTCAATTCAATTCCATTTATTCACACTCATAGGTAAATTCTTTTTGCAGTCACAAGATTAAGTGCTGGTCTAGACATAACACTAATCATTCACATAAATACAATAATGAAAAAAACAACAGAACAATAAACATAACAACAAACAACAAACATTTAACATTTAACACCATTCAAAAAAAAGAAAAGAAAAATCGATTTCCAATATACATTGCACACATTCTTCAACAATCTACTATTTTTCAACTCAGACAGTATTGCACTCAGTTTAAACCAAAAAGTCAAAGTGCTAAGGTGCTGAAATAAAGTCTGTATTAAGATTTTAAAACATCTCTTAAGATACAATATTCTTATTATTCATACATGTAATTGCTGCTGCTGGAACAAAGCTATTCTTATATCATTTGTTTTACATCTTGGAAATATATATTGCTTTCCTAATGGAAGTAACTGAAATCCACAACATAATTAATGTGACGCATCTTTTACAATTGAATTAGTTATTCTTTCTAACTGTTTTAAATATAAAGATATAGGACACATTTGTTGTTTGCCGGTCAGTTTATTAGACCACTTTACAATCTGATTCAAAGAATTCCTATTTTTCATAGATAAATATCCATACCAAGCTACTAGAGAAAAAGGCAAAATCAATTCAATGAAATTTAGGATAAAACAAAACCATAATACTTTTGTCTGTATGTAACTGTGACAGTTTTCAGAAATAGAACAGTTGTTGATGTCCTTTCTTACATATTATTATGCGATTTTCAACAAAATTGAACCCTGAATCAATAATAATTCCTAAATACTTATAAGATTGCACACATTGTTGCATCAAAGCCATGAACATGTTTCCTAAAATCTATTACCATATTTTTGGTCTTTGAAATAATTATCTGAATATAAGAATCTTCACACACTCTACACAAGTGACCACATAACTACATATGCCATTAGAACTCATCATAACCTAAACATATTATATATAATCAAATACTAAATATAACCAATTTCAGCAAACATATTTTTAATGAAACACTAAAACAATATAACTGGAATGTACTTAGAACAATGCCACCAGATACTGGTGTATTACACTTTAATAACATATTCTTACAGACCTTAAATAATCTAGCACCAGTATGTAATAAAAGAGTAAAGCCCAAACCCACACCATGGAAACAAAAAAAAATCATGATAAAAAGGCATAAATCCTGGAAAATTTTGTTTAAAAATAGAACTCAAAATGCCTTCCAGACATCTTAGACACCTTGCAAAACTCCATATAAAACAGGATAAGCAAACATACTATACCAAACTACAAGATCAATGTAAAAACAACCCAAACATTTTTTGGTCATCACTAAATAAACTATTCCACCCTGACAAGACCACAACTCCCTCTCAAAATTCAAATAATATGACAGACTCTTTCCCCACACAGTTTAATTCCTACTTTATATAATCAATATTATTTCTCTTAGACACTAATACATCTATCCCCCTCTGTCCAATCAAAACCACCCCAAATGTTTAATTTTAGTCCAATACATCCCTCGCTCATAAGGATTCCATAAACTAAAAGCTACTTTCATAGCTGTAGACCAATTACCATGCAGCTGATGCAATATCTAACCTCAAATAACCTTCTCTTGTAAACACAGGATGGCTTTAGGCCCCAGCACAGCACCAATACTGTTCTACATTTTTATTAATATAATATGCTAACATAGAAACAATGGTCTGCTTGTGACCACCATGTTCTTAGACCTGTCAAAGGCATTAGATACTGTCTTGCATCAGCAACTGCTCGCTCAACTCTGTTCAATAGTAATTTCACAATACTAGTAGTGGTATCTTAGTTACCTGTCTGGAAGGCAACAAGCCGTTAAATGGCAACGAACCTACTCATCTTGTCAACCAGTTACTACAAGCATCCTTAGGACTCTATCCTGGGCCCTCTCCTATTTAATATATTTATTAATGACCTTCACACCTCCACTCACCATGCTAGTTTAGTTTAGTAAGCAGATGACTCAACATTAATATGTGCGGTCTCAACAATAAATAAGCTCCAAGTCATTATCCAAAAATCCTTCTCCTCTGTAGAAACCTAGCTCAAAGAATCAAACCTCCTACTCAACCCCAAGAAAACTAAATGAATGCTTTTTACCTCAGAAAGTTGTCAAAATCAAATGCAATCTTTTGCCATAAAGTCAACTAATACTACCGTAATTGAAACTGTAACTCACAGTAAACTTCTGTTATAATAGATGAAAATCTCAAATATGACCAGCATATACTGCACACCATTAAATCTACATATAAGAAACTAGGCTTCCTTTATCCTTACAGATTCTGCAAAAAGAAAAAAAAAAAAAAATGTCTAGCCACTACCTTCTTATTGCCGAATTTCTTATATGGTGCAACTATCCTAACAAACTCAAACAATACTCAGAGAGAAACTTGCCTCGTGCTACAATACAATAGCTAAATTTGCTACCAGTCTCCCTCATAGGACCCACCATTGTCATAGCTTAAAGCAATTAAACTGGGTTGAACAGCACAACTACCTAACATATTCACAACTAACTACAGCACACAAACTCATTCATCATCCAGAAACATGCCCTGCACTACAAAACTTATTACTGCCCTACTGCCCAGCAAGGGAGCTCTGTTCTAGTAAGAAATTCTTATTACTTACAAATAAGTCAAATAATGCTGCAGGAGACTCGCTCTACTCTCAATACATTGCTAAACTCTGGAACAGTATCCTCACATAAATAAAACTCAGATAAAGTCAATAGTTTTAAACCACTGCTAAAACAACATCTTAACCAATCCTGGTCATGCATGTGATCATCAGAAGATCAAGACTTTGTGCTCACCATATGATACTCTCCAAATACTCTCCTTAAATAGAATACACTCAACCTCTCACTGATATGACAAGACATTTTTTACATATAACTGCTGCCTGTATAATCCACAGAGTTGCATGGGATCTTTCTCTTTAGTAACTTCCACCTCTGTAAAATCTTATAATGTATAAATGTAACTACTGTTTATGTATAAATGTAAATAGAAATGTAACTACTATGTATTTAACTGGAGCTTAGTATAATATAATGTAAGCAAATGGAGCTGTCTCCCTGGGCCTCTGCTGACAATAGGTATTACGCAGTCGGACTTTTCCTGTAAACAAAGTCAAATAAATAACTAAAGATGTCTAAATGCTCATTTATTCATATCACATTGAGCCGATTATGGAATATAATTCAGCTCTTGACTTGTATTTGTGTAAACATATTGCTCAATATGAAAAACTTCATAGATTCATAACTAAAAAAGATAGTGGCTTCAAAACTCCTAGCTATCAGTACACACTGTACTCAGTCTGTTATAGACTTCTCCATGGAGATCTGTGTCTAGCTTTTCAAGCCATGAAAGATCTGAATCTCTTTGACCCCCCTCTTCCTTCAGAGAACAGATGGTGTTTCAACTACCTGGATAAAGTAACTAAAACTTCATTACCAGATAAATAAGCCACACTGACATAATAGATTCACATCACAATATATCCTCACCTCTGGAACAAACTTCTGTATGTTAAACAGAGTAGCAACCTTGCCACATTCAAGACAATCCTAGATAATTGGATGGCCAGCCTCAAATTTTTCCCTGGTCTATCTTGCTTTGTCCTTCCTTGCTTGAGGACAAAGGGATCTTTTGAATAGGAGTTTTTGGCTAGGCATGTAATGGCCTACATTATTCTTACCTGTAAACATATGAAGATGGCACAGGCAAGTTTGTTAGTGTATATAGTGAACAGCAGTTGGGCAAGAATGAAGCCTAAGCCTATCAGGTCCTCTGAAATTACTATTAAATTGTAGTCTCCAAACAGCTTTCATGCCTCATAAATGGAGAAAGGTAACAATTATCCCTCTGCACAAAAGTGGGCCATCTACAGACCCTGGAAACCACAGACCCATAAGTGTCATTACCCTTTTATGTTACATCATGGAAAGAATTATCATGGAGATAATCAACAGAGATATAGTAACCCTCCAGACACTGGACCCAACCCAGTTTGGCTTCATCAAGGGCAGATCATGCCTTCTCAACCTGGTGGACTTCTTTGAGAAGGTCATCAGAGAAATGAATGAGTGCAAAATGTTTCACACTGCCTACCTTGACCTGGCCAAGGCATTTGACACAATACCCTACTCAGGCATTGCTGACAAACTCAAGAGGTTAGATACAAACCCATCACCTGGTGGATAACCAACTGGCCCACAGACAAGACCCAGGAAGCTAGAACTGGGGAGTCCACCTCTACAAAGAGGCCACTCACAAGTGGAGTCTCTCAGGGATCAGTCCTTGGACTGCTCCTTTTTGCCATTTACATCTCAGAAGTTAAGGCCAATGTCAGTGGTCTCTGTCTGACCAAATTTGCAGATGATCACAAATTAGGAACTGTCATTGAATCTCACACTGGCACAAATGTTCTCCAGGAGGGGCTGACTCAGACAAACAGCTGGTGTCAGAGCCATGGACTAAAACTAAATGCCAAGAAATGCATAATAGTATCCTTTAGGAAGTCATCCATCCCTGGTAACTATCATATTGGCAACAGACCCCTTACAGCTGACACAGTAGTCAGGGACTTAGGGACACACATAGATAGTAATCTAGTCCTTGACCATCATGTGTCTACAGGGATGGGGAAATCATTCTGTGTTGCACAACCTATAAACAAAGGTATGACATGTACAGTAAGTCCAAGGACATCATTGTTCCACTGTATTTGGCATTCATCAGACCTATCATTGAGTACAATGCCCCTTTGATATGTACCTAAGTAGGCATATCCAACAACTGGAATGTCCACAGAGGTTTCTCACTAAATGAATACAGAGCGTAAGTAAAATATCATATGCAAACTGCCTCAAGGTCCTATCCCTGTATTCTGTCTCCTACAGGTTTTTGAGGGGAGACCTGTGCCTGGCATACAAGGCATTGTCAGATCTCATTCTGATGGACCTCCTGCATATCCACAAAACAAACAGTACCAGAATTATCCATTTTAAATACTTAAACCTAAACCTTGCTTGTGATATAAATAGGACCTGCTGGAGTGATAGGTATGTATCCCACAGATTACCACATCTGTGGAACAGGATCCCCATCCATGTGAAGTAGAGTTCCTGCCTAACCCAATTCAAGTGCAACTTGGACAATTGGATAGGAAACCAGAAATTCATCCCTGATTTGTCATCTATGTCTCTAATGGACACAGGTAACCTGTAAATGGTTCATCTCCCAGGCCCATGCTTACACTTATCAAGGGTAACAAAACTTGTCAGAGATTTGGGATGCATGGCTAGGCTTAAAAAGGCCCTTGTGGTCATTAGCTTAGTAAACAAGCACCTATGAACCTATAAGGAACTCCTTTAAGGAGAGAGGATATTTATGAAGTGATTAATTTTAGCAGTAAAGTGGTGATTCGAGAGGTAGCTATGGACAAGGGAATGACATGATTACTGATGCAAAGTTTAGAGTGCGGGAGAACAAGGTGGAGTGGTTTATCAAATCAAATGATTTTGTCTCACCAATGGCGATAGCTCCTGAACAATATGCCTTTCTCCATTGCCATCAAAATGTCATCTGTGAGAGACTAGAGGGCAGTGGTGGTGTTCCTCCAAGACAGGAAGCCATGCTGTTTATGCAAAACTAGGTGGTATTTGTTGATATGGTCTGCAAGTTGGAGGTAAATTTTTTTTTCAAATATTTTGAAAAAAGTGGATAGGATGAAATGGATCAGAAGTGGATAGGGAATGCTGCATTGTTTTATTTAAGAAGAGACTTAACTATGGCAGTATTCCATATAAAGGGCATAGCGGTATTTGTAAGGCAGAGGTTATATATGTGTTGTAGAGATTTCATGATGAAGTTGCAGCAGTAAAAATGCATCATATGAGGAGACTGTCTGCTCTAACAGGAGAATCAAACTTAATTTGGTCAAGCAGTGGGATGCTGATTTTAAAAGGATGTCTCTGATGTAGGATAGTGGGATATATTCAGGAAGAGAGTTGGTGGGCAAAATATGTGGGTTTGGCAGATAGGTTAGGGTGGTCACTAGTGTTTGAGAAATTCTTCTGTTGAGAGGTACATTGAGGTAGGCTGTGAGTTTTAAGTATTTTCCATCCAGTAAAGCTATTAACGTAATTCCAGAATTTTGCCACAAATTGTAACTGAAATTTAGCTAATGCATTCTATTATACAGTGACCTCTCTGATGTCATGTGCCATTATTTGTTCTTTTTTTCTCACACAGGTTTTTTTAATTATTTCATTCTATCTCTTGGTAGATTTTTATTGTCATACTTAAGTCTTATTGAACTATGATACACCATGTTATATATGAGTATGGAAAATAATGTCTGAACGTTTGATGCAGCAGTTACAGTTTTTATGACATGCACACATTTTCTTTATATTTTTAAGACTAGATTACATGAGAGTGGAACCTTTTCTGCTCAAACTTCTGACATAATAAATATTCAAATAGAAGTGTATTTTGACATTAATTACCTTTGGGTTAATAATTAAGTGTACATGAGTAGATTATGATTCTAACAATTTGTAGTTGTACAAACAGAACATCGTGGTCAGATATTATCAAATAATGTTAGAGATTAAGAAAAAAAATATTTAAAAGTAATGGTAACAGGTCATATGGTAGTTCACAACAATTCTGATATGAGTTGGTTTCTTTTTAACAGAAAAAGAAAGAGAAGTTAAAGTATGGCTAGAAAGAGTATGCAGGACTGTCACAGCAAGAGTGATAGCAGAGAGAGATGAGAAGAGAAGAAATGGCATGTGAAGCATAACAGACCCAGACCAACCACCTAAACAAGAGTTCTAGAGTCAGAGTAGTTCAATGGCTGAATGAAAATGGCAGGGGCACATAAAGGGGTCACTTCACTCAGTATCAAGGACACTGCTTTAGTTTAGTTAATAAAAATATGTCATTATTAAGGATACAACTCTGGTTTTGATTGGGATCCTCCTTTCACATGGAATGATGCCTAGATGAGATGACTGACAATCTGACTTGTTTTTCAAAAGATGGATTGCACCTGTCATTCAATGCTTCTTCATTCTGCTCAAAGCCTTTGCTGCTCCCATCATGCTTACTTCAGGCAGAGTTCACCTAATGTGAACGTGGCAATCTAACTAACGAATCAAATCATAAAATGGACAGCATCAAGGTACCCATCAGTGGCAGGAATCTTAGCAATAGACTAACAGATTTGGAGGCATTTCTAGATTATGAATACATCCACGTTTCTGTAGTCACCAAAGCATGGTACAAGTGTAACGAGAGCATTCCCTCTGTACTAGGGTTACTATGTCTGTCACACCTTAATGCCCAGTTGTAATGGTAGCATTGCCTCAGTGATCATCAGGGATGTTATCCCTTCCAAAGTGATACCCCCTCTGAGTTCACCAGACTTTAGCTCATACTAGTTAAGTCAGAATTTCAATTTAGAGCTTGCTACTGAATCCCATCTATGGTCCCATAGGATCATGAAAACTTTCTACCATTCCTTGAAAATATCCCTGTAAGAGATAGTTCTTTAACCCTCAGTGATATCAACTACCCCCACCATAGGCTGAGGTACTTAAACAACTTACTGTGGGTATGCAGAACATTTCTTCAGATTCAGTTAACATGAATTCCCTGGATAATACTGTACAAAAATGCTACCAAAGATGATAACATCCTGAATGTAGTTCTTACAAACGTGGCTATGGTTGCTTCATGCCTTTGTTTGGATGTGTATTAGTTATGCCAGACTACAATCTGGTTAGCTTTTCTCATCAAACATCTACTCCCCTGTTAAAACTACTCTTTTAAGGGACTTCAAATAAGGAAACCTTTTACAGCTGCAGTAGCTAACCTAGCAGCTAACCTGGCATATTTGACACTTGTTGCAGACTTTAACACCCACCCACCCCATGGAAATTTTTTCTAACACCCCCTCCTTTATGATAATTGCTTTTAATAATAATATTGAAATGAAACAAAATAATGTCAAGCAAGGAGCAAGCCAGGAACAGTGATCATATCCCGAAAAGATTCAGCCATCTTACAAAAAGGCTTGTCCCAAACAAATAACAGGTGCCAGAATCATTGACTAAAGCTAAATGTCAAAAATGCATTATCATCTCCTTTGAAAAGTTGAGTATGACACTGAAAGCACAACCCTAAGAGCTGACCCAGAAGTTCATTATTTCGTAAGTTATGTGGACAGTTGACCACAAATTCTGTGAGGAATAGATCAATATGAAGCAAACCCTTGGGAAATTTTGCAAAACCAGGAACAGTTCTAACTTGGTTATACAAATACAGCACCCAGAGCAGAGGGAGAGATAGGAAGAGTGTGAAGACTGCAGCATATTTCATGCAAATGCACACTAGTCATGTAAAGCCAGTCTATATGCTAAGCAAACAATATGAGATTAACTTGCAGACCAAGCATAGTAGGCAAATACAAGAACATTCCTAAAATGGGGGAAGTTTCAAATGCTTTTCATATGATATTCCAATTTATTTCACACAAATGCACAGTAACCATTAATGCCCAAGTTTAAACTGAGCATAGGTTAGCTCACACAGCTAGCCACCCCTTCCCAAGGAAAAAAAAAAAAAAGCATAAACATTCCAAATTACTTTGCACACGTGCACTGGCCAGCCCTTAATACCAGACTTTAGGTTAAGCAAATCCATCCATGCTCAACCCCTTTTACCCATTTTTGCATGTGGGGTGTAGAGGATAAATTCCCATAGCACAGCTAGCTACCCCCCACTTAAAAGAGTTCAATTTCACACAAATACACATCAGCCAGTCTTTAAAATAATATGAAAATAACACAGTTACAGCCACCCCCCAAAAGAGTATAGATATTCAGATTTATTCACACAAATGCACCTTAGGGGTCTAATTTAAACTGATCAAGTGAAAAGGACAAGTTACATTCATCCTCAGCACAGCTGGCTAACCCTCCACCAAAAATAAGGATACAAATATACCATTTTATTAACACAAATATTCACTTGCCACCCTTAATGGAATAATTTAAGCTGAACAAGTTAAGGGGTAAGTTACTTTTATACATATCCCAGCTGGCTACCCTGCATCCCACCAAAACAAAAAGAGGGCTGAAGAGTACAATAGAAAAAAAAACATAAATATCCAGTTCCAAAATATTTAAAAAAATGCACACACACACACACACACACACACACACACACACACACACACACACACACACATACACACACACACACACACACACACACACACACACACACACACACACACACACACACACACACACACACACACCTAGCCACCATTCCTCCTTCCCCCTCGCCTCACCAGATTCAGTTAAACAAAAACTATATAGTACAAACACTGACAGACATTTGCTAAAAAAAAAAAAACACAGTCAGACAATGAAACAGACAGTATTAACAGTAAACTTCTCTGCCCTTGAAACAACATTGAAACCCATATTCAAAGAAAATTAATCTAACCAGAGGCAGATAAAGTTTACATTATATACATTTTGAGCCTCAAGAGCAGGAGCACACTCAAGCAAATCTGCAGTCTGCGGCTACCACTCCACCTATACAGTATAAGAAGGAATCAATACTGCAAACTAAACAAGGATATACATGTTGAGCCTCAAGAGCAGGAGCACACTCAAGCAAATCTGCAGTCTGCGCCTACCACTCCACCCATACAGTATAAGAAGGAATCATTACTGCAAACTAAGTAAGGATATACATTTTGAGCCTCAAGAGCAGGAGCACACACAAGCAACTCTGCAGTCTGTGGCTACCACCCCACCCATACAGTATAAGAAGGAATCAGTACTGCAAACTAAACAAGTATATACATTTTGAGCCTCAAGAGCAGTAGCACACCCAAGCAAATCTGCAGTCTGTGGCTACCACTCCACCCATACAGTATAAGAAGGAATCAGTACTGCAAACTAAACAAGGATATACATTTTGAGCCTCAAGAGCAGGGTCAGTCCACCTAGGAATTCTACTTGCATGTTTTATGAGAGTGAAGCTATTACATTAACAGTATTTCTTAGTAGTTCTCATCTTGCTAATAAACCTGACTGTTGTAGCCTTGTGTCCTCCCCCCAGCTAGTACAATAATCCTAATTGTCCAATAGACAGTATACATTTAATTCAGATCCCTGTAACTAAATCAACCATCATGCAGCCCTCTCAGTGCTTTCTGCCTTAGTTTGTATCACTTGGAGGCCCACCTGTTTATTTGCATCTCTATACATTCCCCTTCATTGCTAATGTATCTCCCTACTCTAATCTGTGCACATAATGGTTACTAATCAGCAAGTCAATGTGAAGACACACTCCCAACCTTAATAAACTTTGCTGTCTCTTCTCTCCTTCACTTTACAGGTAGTTTGAATTATTACTTACCCCCTCTGAGGCCTTCACTGATTTCCACTGATTGCCTCTCTGGTTTCTTTGCATTCCACTTCTACTCTCTCTCTTCCCCAATAATAAGTCTATATTAGAATCCTGCTGAGCATGGAGCCATCTTTAAATTTCTAGTCTCCCACCAGGACACAAGTGTTCTTCAGCAATTACATTCTGCTTGCTGGTAAGCCGTTAGACCTCAGGAATTTGTTTAAAGTGTTCAGATTTGTAAAGTAATACTTACTTTTTTCTCTTGTCTTGGTGGCCTCTGCCCCGCTCCGTTCTCCCTCACTAACGCTTGGGCTCTCTCCACTCCCCTGCCTTGCCCCCTATTTCCTCACACCCCCACTACCTCTACATTTATAGTAATCACAGCTACACCCACAGCTCACCATCGCATCACCTCCACCAATCACAGCTCCTCAAGTCATATCACATTATACCACACCAACTTGCTCCACACAAAATACTCCCAATCACTCTCATTCCCATTAGGCATTTTTTACATACCCACACTGCTTCCCCATCCAAATATAGTGCAACCCTATAATTCCTATTCAGACCCCCCACCTAGAACCAACTTAAACTTAATAACCATGACTATCACACAACTAAGTCTAGTCTGTCTTTTCATAATTCTTTACAACACCACAAGTTATCACTCTAGCAATATCCCTAAACATAGTAACACAACACTACATTATGCACTCTCATATACAGACACCACACATTATAATAATATCTGCCCACAATTGTTCAAGAAATACATAATGGACCAATTCAGAACTAAACACATATGTTCGCATTTCTACTCCAAAAAACACAATACTTCCTCACACTCCTCACCAAACTCCAACATCTGTATCACCATTTTAACACCAGGCTCACCATAAGTGGGGATATCCACCCCAACCAAGGCCCAAATCCATCCTGTCCAACACAAACTGCTCCAACACAAATGTCAGAACATAACACCCCCACTTTCTTCATCCCTGGGCAAATCAACAACAGCAGCAAAACCAACCATCTTTTAAGGCTAAATATTAATATTAGAAGTATCAAAAATAAAATACCTGAACTCCAGTCCACAATAGCACACTACTCATCAGACATAGTTGCTTTAACAGAAACCTGGCTAAATAAAAACATAGCTAACTCAGAAGTTCTCCCTACTGGATACAATATCATTAGACAAGACAGACCACTTTGTAAAGGGGTGGAACTGCCTTACTGTACAAGTCCAGCTTAACTGTCCATCAGTTACCAAACTCCGACCCCTCCCCCAATAATTGGAACATATTAATCTCACAACTTCAACTTCACCCTAAAAAGATCATCACCACAATTGTGATCTATATTCCAGCTAGTAATACACCTGTTAGCCTTGAAGACTTCTTATCCTGGTGTTCTTCCACATACTCACAAGAAACCCTTATTGTGGGGGACTTCAACCTAGATTGGTTCACCTCATTATCAGAACAACCAAGTAATCTAATAAATCTCCATGGCTACCAGCAGCTAGTCCAAATTCCAACTAGATGTGATAAAAAAATCTAAAAGGGAATTCATTCTTGACTGGGTCCTAACAACCCCACATTGTACCCTCACGCAGGCAGCCTCCCAGACATCTTAAGTGGCTACAACATAATATAATTTATACGTAGTAGAACAAGCATATGCAAAACCACTAACTATATATTCACTAGAAACACAAAAATATTCTCTCCTGAGGTCCTCAACACTTTACTCTGCAACTGTGACTGGACCTCCCCCTAAAAACCCTCCCACTTGACCAGGCTGTAGCATATTTCAACAAAACATTTCTACAACACCTAGACACTGTCGCTCCATTGTGCAAAATCAAGGTTAGAACCTCTACAAACCCCTGGCTCAGTAAAGAAACCAAACAAATCCTCAAGTCCAGAGACACTGCCAGGCTTTTCTATAAAAAAAACAAAGAAACACAAAGCCTAACTAAGTACCAAGAACTGCGCAACAGTGGAAAAAAATGCATTAGGCTGGACAAAAAATCCTACTACACAACATTACAAACTAAATACCAACACAACCCCCCAAAATTTTGGAAAAATGTAAACCAGCTACTAAAATCCACCCAAAAGGCAACCCCCAAACCAACCACCCCTGACACTAAAGTTCCCATCGAAACACAATTCAACTCCCACTTTGTGAACTCAATTCTATACTTAGTATCACAGGACAGTTCCTTCCTCACTATCCCCCCCAACACAAATAACACTAACACAAGCTTTACCCTCAAAACAGTCTCCACCACTTCAATCAAAAGCATGCTCTCCAAACTAAAAACCTCATCAACAGCAGCCAACCTACTCCCCAGCTATTTCTTGAAACTCACAGCAGATGCTATTGCTATCCCAGTCTCCACTCTCATAAACAGATCAATTGTTGAAAACTATGTGCCCAAACTCTGGAAAATATCCTGTTACACCCATACATAAAGCAGGACCTCCACTGAACTTAATAACTACAGACCTATTGCTTTACTCCCCCCCCCAGCCAAAATCCTAAAAAAATGCATCCATACCCAGATGATAAACTATCTCCTAGACAGCAACATCCTGTCACCTACTCAGCATGGTTTCAGACCTGCCCATAGTACCACTACAGCCCTCTTCTGCTTCGCAGACACAGTAAACCGTCTCAAAAATGAAGGCCTACAGGTGTCAACTCTTTTTTGGATATGTCCAAAGCATTTGACACAGTCTCACACCAAATTCTGCTAAACAAACTAAACCAATATCACCTATCAAATTCCACTCTTACCTGGTTCCAAAGCTACTTAACTGACAAGTACCAAGCTGTGAAATGGGAAAATTCTCTCTCTCCTCAGCTGCCCATAACTATAGGAGTCTCACAGGGTTCTATCTTAGGACTACTACTATTCACAGTCTTCACAAATGACCTCCATACCTCCACACAGCATGCATCTATCATTCAGTATGCAGATGACACTACCTTAATCTCTGCTGCACAAAACATTCCCACCCACCTGCAAACAACTCAACTAGCATTCTCTGACATTGAAAACTACCTTACCAAAGCCCAACTTATTCTCAATCCAAAGAAAACTCAGCTTATGATTATAACCAGTTCTAACAAAAACACTGATAACAGTCCATTCACTATCTACTCCACAAATGCTACTCCAATCGCTCCAGTGGCACAGGCTAAGCTATTGGGAATAACCATAGACCCCCACCTAAAATTTGATAGTCATCTCAACTTAACTATTAAAAAAGTACATGCCAAACTGGGATCACTCTACCGTATCAAACCATTTCTTATCAACAACACAAGATCAGCAATTGCTTGCTCCCAACTTCTATCCACCCTACTCTATGCATCTCCCATTCTGACTAATCTCAAAAAAACTGAACTAAGCAAAATGGAGGCCTGCTATAACAGAATTGTCCGCTTTGCTGAAAATTGCTCATACAGAACTCATCACTGTACTACTTTGAGACAGCTCCACTGGCTTGAACTGCCCAACCTCCTAACCTATAATCAGCTCTGCCTCTGTCATTCTATCTATTACCTCACCAATGTGTCCTGCCCTCAAAAACCTAGTACAACATCGCCCAGCCAAAAGGCCTCTTAGATCATCAAGCAAACTACTACTAGAAGTCACCAACAGTTGCAATAGCTTTGGAGATGCGCTATATAGTAGTTCAGCTAAAAAATGGAACTCTGTCCCCACAAGCATTCAAAACACATCATCCAAAGCCTCCTTTAAATACCTCGTCAGGCAACATCTCAAGCAAAGTTGTCAGTGCCATGATTGCTCCCCAGGCTAGTGAAAGCGGATAAGGTATACATACTAAATCTAGAGTACTTGATAATAGTTTTCAATCTTACTCACAAACACTGGCTAATCTACAATGTATGTACTGTACCTGTGTACTATGTATGTATTCTACCTATGTTCGAAATTTCAGCTGTACACCACAAATCTATTAATTACCTTTATTTTTAAATTAATATTTTTTTGTTTGTTCTCTTCACTGTAACTGTTGATGTGCCGCATACCACTGTAAAAACATGTCTTTTGTAATTTGTTTGTATACTGATCATGTCTAAATAACTAAATGTATCTGTAATTTTTCTTTGTGGAGCTTTTCTCCCCGGGCCTCTGCTGAAAAAGGGCTCAGCCAGACACCCCCGGTTAACAAATGTAAAATAATAATAAATAATTTAGGCTGTTTTCAATTCATAAGCCCCACACATTTTTGGGACAGAGCATGCATGCTTGTATTCTTTGATTACCTTCCTGATTGTATTCAATTATATTCATTGTATAATACAGCACCACTTGTTAGAGTGTGTTTTAAATTTTCTTACTGGAAAAATGTTTAGAATGACAATGAAACAAAATGTATTGTCCAATAATGACAAATCTGCTCATTTCAGAATATTTCAACTATAGAAGGCCACTCAAACGTCTGTCACTACAGCTCACCAATATCAGTCAATATGCACAGTCTCTGCAGAAATAAAAGTCATCCGAATAATTCCACAGTGAAGATCTGTAACTAATGAAAAGGTTGCTAGAAAGAAGTTTATATTTCAGCATTTAATTTACAAATTCAATGCCTGCTGTCCTTGAAGAATAAATTTCCTATGTTAGATTAAAAAAATTGTTAAACTGGTAATATTACAACAGGGAATAGCTGCCAAACCGACAACAGGTTCATACTAGTCATCTCATCCAAAGGAGGGCAAACTCAGGACTGCACCACCCCAACCCCATCCCCCGTAAAATAGAAGACAGTATCAGTAATCCATCTATATGCTGTGGGAACAGAACCCACAACCTTTTGCATCAAGTATACTACCAGCTGTGCTATGACTATTTGCTATACAAAGCAGTTACACACTAAAAACAGGCAGACTAAGAGCAGCAGTAAACTACTCTTCCGTTTAAGCTTATAATTCCTTAAAATGCATTGAAACTTACAATTCCTTGTAAAGGTTTCAAAACTCAGTTTGGTATTTGGTGCAGAGGATTCAGGCTCTTGCTTCCTGTAACCAAGGTGCAAGGTTTGAGCCTGAGGAAATTAACAAACCTGCCATCCCTACTAGGGCATTTTACTTACACACACACACACACACACACACACACACACACACACACACACACACACACACACACACACACACACACACACACACACCTGAGAAAGGCTGGCACAGGTTTACTAGCTATGGCCCCTTCTGCCAAGACTATAAGGTAGTTATCATTGCCACCAGAAACTGTTATTAGCTACTTTAAGGCCCTTAACAAAGAGTGTCCAATCCTACTGTGTAATGTTACTATTAATCCAAATGATAGTCTGACCAAGAGCAAGGCTATTATGAATGACCTGCATAGTGGTACTAAATAAATATGCAAGTACTCCCAGAGCATAAATATGTCTCACAAATATCAGCCACAAATATATTTAATGATAAATAATAAAAGAACAAGAAAATACTCAGTAAATCATCACAGTAACTTCAGAGTTCAAACTCACAGGAAATATTTAAAAAATATCACAGGACAGTCTCAAATAAATGCAGAAAACATCTAAACTAATCTTTACTATATCCCTATCTATATCTAAAAGAATTTGCTGTACCCTAGCAAACTTACTTACAGAAAGGCAAGACAGATGTGGTGAGTGGATGTTTCCAGCATTTGCTTCTAGGTCAAAAGACAAAATACAAAATGCTCAGTCACTCTCTCTCAGACAGTTCTTAAATTAATATCATATTACTGCTGGGATACTTGCAGCATGCCATCACTTTTTCTCACCTGACGTCCATTCCCAGGCTCAACAACCATTGGTAGAAACAGCTAGCATTTAGCAGCTCCCTGTGAAAATACATAGCCTTCAGATGATTGCAACTGATGGAAGACAGAAAACAATAAAACACTTACAAAACAATGTAGAAGGCTCCTTAGTTTTAGGCATCCTGTGTCCTTGCTGCATTGAAACCATGTCTTTTATTACATGGTTATAAAACAATTTAATTTCCACTATTTTCCTGAAGTTTTGCAAGGTAACCTTTTATGTTCCAGTTTCTACTGTTAAAACATATACATTTACACAATTCCAAAAGTTTATATACATTTCTGTTCTTTTCCAGCAGGGTACACTGTGGATACATCTCTAAGCTCAGTACTGTACAAACCCTTTTCACACACACATTTCTGTACCAGCAGTTTGATATATACATAACACACAGTTCCAGTACATTTATAATGCCAGCGTATGAATCATGTTGACATTCACAACTGACATATAATTATTTACAAAATTCCAGAAAGCTGGGCTGGCAGTGTAGCCTTCTGTCACACATCTATATAAATCATATTAATATTCACAAATGCCATATAATTATTTACAAAATTCCAGCGAGCTGGACTGGCAACATTTCCTTTTGTGACATATGGTTCCCAACAATATACAGGATTGTCTAATGCATAGTGTCAAGCAGGCTGTTGCTGATCCCTTATTTAAATTGTTCAACCTATGCTTTGGCACAAGATATGTTCCTGTGTCATGTTGCACTGCAGTGGTTTTGCTCCTACCACTGACTCGGGCAACTACAGAATTTTTTGCCTCACTAGTCTTCTCTGTAATGCCATGAGCACATCATCACAGCCCTCAGTAACCAGGACATTAAACATTTGATCATACTTATCCTGCAAGAATTTTGATTTCTTATGGACATTTTGGCATGTATCAGACCACACAGAAAAAAAAGTTAAAAAAAGATACACAGAGGTTCCTAATAAAAATAAAAAAAAGATTGCAGGCCTCAAAATTTTAATTATCAGAAAATACTGGAATCACTGTCTCTGTACTCTGTGTTGTATAGGATCTTGAGGGAAGACCTGTGCCTTGCTTCCCTTGTCCACAGGGACCATATAATCTGAGATCTCACCTTTCTTGATACATCAAATAATGTAGCCAGCACAATAACAACATATCAAAATTTATATCAGGTAATAAACAAAACTGAATGGAGAGAACATGTTTATTAACAATCATGCTCTTATGACACCATGCCAGCCTTTAAACAATCTTGCTCATTATGACACCATGCCAGCCTTTAAACATAGCTTAGATAAATGGATGAGTGCAATAAAAATACCCCAGGGCTTGCAGGCCAAAGAGTGGTTATTGGGAAGGCACACATGACCCCTGGTCAAATATCCTTGTATTTCCTATGATTCCAGTCTTTGCACTGGCAGGTGACTGTCTTCACATGCAAAAGGTTATTTTATAATAGATCTTTTACAGCTACTGCTCTATATAAAATTGTTGTGCTCTGCCTCTTTGAATCAATGAAAGCTGAAGGATACTGATGACTTTTATTGCTTACTGCTTTTACAACATATTAGCACTTCTCTAGATCATGGCATTGGTATAAATAAATGACTTTGTAGAAAAAAACTGCTGAATAAAATTGCTGGCTTAAGGACAGAACCCACAGGGTTAGAGTTGCTGGTGCTAAGTCAGACTCCAAGCCGGTCACAAGTGGTGTCCCACAGGGCTCGGTCCTTGGCCCCCTATTGTTCGGCATCTACTTCTCAGAAGTACAGGCCAACATGGGAGGACTTTGGCTGACAAAGTTTGCAGACGACTGCAAACTGGGCACCATAGTGGAAAGTGCATCGGACACGGATATCCTTCAGAAGGGACTCATGGAAACAGATAGCTGGTGCCAGAGCCATGGCCTGAAGTTAAACGCCAAAAAATGTATAGTCATACCCTTCGGGAAAAACAAGGTAACCCCAAGCTACCATATAGGTGGCAATCCACTAAGCACAGAAGAGGTTATCAGGGACCTGGGGACCCAGGTTGACAGTGGCCTTTCTTTTGACACTCACATTGCTAAAGTGGTTAGAAAGACCTTCTACATTGCCCACCTGATCATGAAGGGATTCACATCCAGATCTAGTGAGGTCATTGTTCCACTGTACTCTTCACTTATCAGACCAATGATCGAGTACAATGCCCCATTCGGGATGTATCTCACCCGACATCTGCAGCAATTGGAGAGACCCCAAAAGTTCCTCACCAAAAGGATAAAGGGACTCCAAAATCTGTCATATGCTGCCAGATTGAAGAAACTCCAGCTCTATTCAGTCGCATACTGTCTGCTCAGAGGTGACATGTGCCTGACATATAAGGCCATGTCCAACCCGGAATTAATGGACATGCTCCACCTCAAAAAATCCAAATCCACCAAAACCACTAGAGCAAGTGACTTAAACCTTAGCACGGACATAAATAGGATGTGCTGGAGGGATAGATTTATCACTCAGAGACTCCCTATGCTGTGGAATAAAATCCCGGTCCATGTGAGACAGAGCACCTCGCTGGCTCTGTTCAAGAGAAATCTTGACCTGTGGATGGGAGATCGTAGGTTTACCCTGGGAATCATCTCTGTGTCACTGCTGGACAGAGGCACAACAAACTAATGGGCACAGCATTTTTTCATATAAGGGGTGGCGTAAGCCACAAAACTTTGGGCTAGGCTTATAAATGCCTTAGGGCAGATAGCCTAGTATAAACCTATGAACCTATGAACCTATGAATGTGGCCAAACCTGCAAGAGTGGTTGATCCATCCTGATACATTAAGGATAGTGTAGTGGTGAAGGGAGAAAAGGAAATGTAAGCGAGTGTTTTCTACCACAAACTTTAATATTCTACTGAGCTGTCAAAGGTACTGTGGAGCAGTTTGTGTAGTGGAGCAACCTATGTAAATGTTTCTCCCTGCTTTAACAGTCAAAATATGTTTGATTCCATGCAGTGTTCCATCTTTAACTGGTCATATTTTATACATGGTCTAGGTGTAAATAATACATAAAATGTTGATTTTCTCACACTAACAGCATAATTTATTTATTTATCCTTTGTTGACTAGGGCAGTCCCACTATGCAAACATCCAAATGCATGCAACCACAGCAACTGGGCAAGGCCAGCACTGAAGAAGACTTGTGCAGAAACTGGCCTGCTAGGTTTTGGGGGGTGGGGGGTTTGCATTATTTATTTAAATAAATAATTTATTCACTGATTTTTATTCTGGCCATTTTTTCATTACTCCCACTATGCTAATGATCACTTTTCATGGTAAACCCATGGTGGTATTTAAACTACTGAGGGAAATTTGGCCAGGGATTCAGGGAACTTTCCCTACTATTATGGCACTCAGTGCATATGGCTAATGAGTGCCAGCATCTGTTGCATTCGTACCATGAATATGGCATGGAGAATGGCATGCAAAGACAGTCACAGAGAATAAAATGCTTTTCGAGTTATCAAAAAAGGAGATTGGATGGAAGATTCTGAGGAAATCTTCCAAAAGGAGCTGTTGGAAGTGTTTGAGAACAAGAGATAAATTATAATTACAACTCTCCAGTCCAGAGGGTTGTGGGTAATATACTGGAGAATTTATTGGAGCAGAGTGAACCAGGAGACAGGAAAGCTTCATGGGGTGAAATAATAGAGAAGTTAAGCAGCAGAAAAGAAGAAGAGGAAGTCATTCACAGAAATAATAGGGACACAAAAAGTATAAAATGAAAATAAGAAAATGGAAAAAGTAGAGAAAAAGAAGTATGTTAAGAGAATTCAATGTAAATAAGAAATCAAGTTGGACAGGGATAAGATAAGCATGAAGGCACAGGAGGTAAAAACATTTATTCTAATAAAGAAACAGACATATTGTGACATTTTCTTTGAGACTGTTGAAATTTTAGAAGTTTTTAAAAAGTATTGAGAGAAAAAAAGACATTTATTCATGGGACAATTATGTAGTTAAGACATTTTTTCAAGAAATGCGAAACAAAAAAAAATCAACAGACAGTTTCAAACAGAGAACAAAAGAGAGACTGTTAAAAATATTTACTTAAGAACTTTTGTAATAAAGTAAAATATATTTCAAAAGATTCTGAGAACAGAGGACTTTGGACAGGTACTTGGGACTATAATATGATTTTTAAAATGGAGAACGGTAAAATTGTACATATTCCAAGTATAATTAAAAGTCTTGGGGACAACAAAAGACATGTTTTTTTTTGTGGGAAAGAGGAACATTTTGTGAATAACTATGATAACAAATACATTGTTTATGTGGACAATTTGGTCATAATGCAAAAAATTGTAATGAAATGTGATATAAATGTAAGCAAACACGACATGTATGGATGGATTGTGAAAAGGAATGGATGTTAGAATGTGAAACTGAACAACAAAATAGAAATGAAAATGCATCATTTCAATTAGAGGAACAACAAATAGAGGAATGATTAAGTAATGAGGCACACAGAGAATAAAGTTTAGATAATATGCAAAAAGGGGAAGGAGAAGGGGAAAGTGGTACAGAGATCAGTGATGAAGAAGATATAAACTGGAAAGTAGTTAAGAAGAAAAATAGAATTGGGAAAAGAGTTAAAGATAGGAGAAGATAATTTCAGGAGTTGGAAATAAAAGCTAAAAAGAAAGGAAGTTGATAATTATAATAATTTCTGGCAGAGTAGAAAGAAGAGCAGCAAATAATCTTAGAATACTATTGGTTAATGTTAATAGTATTACAAATATACTTAGGAGAATTGGAATAATAGAATAGTGTAATAAATTTGATGTGGATATAATAGTACTAGAAGATATTAGGATTTTAAATAAAGAAGAAAGTGTTATAATATGGAGTTTGGGACATGAAAGTTGTTCAGGAATTGTTGTACTATATAGAAAAGGGATACAAATTCTGGATTATACTTTAAATTAGGTAGGTTGATGGTAGTAGATTTTAGATGAGAAAAGAAAGTGTATAGAATAATACCAAAATATGCATATGTGTTATATAAAGAAAGGGAAAAACTATTTTCTGATAAATTATGTTATAAGGAATGTGGACATCATAGTAGCAAGAGATTTTAATTATAACTTAAGAAATAAAAAGTAGAAATATAGAACTAATAAGAAAGTACTGGAAGAGATTATAAAATGGGAGAATTTAAAATTATGGAATTTAAGTAAAAACACATATTGGAGAGGAATATTTCAGACAGAGACAGATCATTTTATGTTTCTCAAAAACTATAAGAGTTATAATAGAACAGGTAGTAGAGACAGCTTTTTGGATCATTTAGTAATATCCATTAGGATAAATGAAAAGAAAGTATAGGGAAGAGTATTAAGAGCATTAATGAAAAAGAGTGGAACAAGTCAGGAAGACATAATAAAATTGTGGTAGGATCATTTAACAGTGAGATTTTCTTATAAGAACTGGATAGAATGGTGAATAACATTGAAACAAAATATAAAAAGATGCATTTACATGGGAGAATGAAAAAAGATGAAAAGATAATAAGGAATTTGGGCAAATTCAAAACGGTGCTCTAAGTCGATTAGGTAGGGATGAAAGGAGTTATTTTAGGAAATACCGCTATTGACATAACTAACAGAGGTGTTTCAACTAAACCTTCTAAAGTAACTGTTACTGACAATGGCAACAATATTCCTGGTAACTGTGTGGATGATGAATTAGATAATGTCACTGACGGTACCAGTTTAGCGGTTAACAACTTAGCGGAGAAAGCATTTTACGATTGTGTCAATAGGACAAAGGTTATTACTGGTGCAGTTAATTCCTTAATGGACTCTTCCACTACCACTTCTTCTTCTTTTTTAGTGAAGAAGAATCCACCAGTAACCAAAAAGACAGTGTTCACCAGGAGTCGGACATTTTTAGCGTCCAACTCCTCAGGGGACGAAATGTGAAACACTTGACTACAATTTCCAACAACAATCAATTTGACATTATTAACTTGACTGATACTGTATTTACTGAAACTGAATTAGATATTTTAAGATTGGGTTTGAATTTTGTACCATCTGTTAAGGCTGATTTCAGCAAAACAGTGGTAGATATTAAGAAATATGTTAGAAAATTGAACTTGTCTTATTTGATGCATAATGTACCAGAAGTGAACAAAGTTTTAAAGAAGCCATCTACTTATAATCCTCAGTTGATGTATACTTTGAAAGTTTTTGAAGAAGTATGTGTGAAAGAGCTTGATACTGTTTTATCACGTAAAAATTATTATAAACATAATTTAAATTTTGAAGAAAGGAAGGCCTTTAAGCAATTACGTGATAAAAATCAACTGTTGAGATTTATGAAGAGTGATAAAGGAGGAAATATTGTAATTATGGAACAGGAACTATATAAACAAAAGATGTTAGAAATTTTAAATAACGAGGATGAATATGAAGTTATTCCTCTTTTTGAAATTAAGAAAAAACACCGTTTGATTCAGTATCACTTATACGAAGCATTAATGTCCAGTGAAATAACTATGGATATTTATAACTTTTGTGTTAATGAACAACCTAAAATAGGGGTTCTGTTCGGTATTCCGAAAGTACACAAAAACCTTTCGGATCCACCATTCAGACCGATAGTTTCTTCACCCCATTCCGTCACTGAAGGGATTTCACTTGTCCTTGATGCTACTCTAGGCCCTTTAGTATATGAACAAGCGTCCTTCATCAAGGACTCCTGGCACTTTTTGGCTAGAGTTAGAGATTACATGGACACTTTGGTTTTTGATCCTAATAGATTTACTATCTTTACTATGGACGTGGTATCATTGTATACTTGTATTCCCCACGAGGATGGGGTGGAGGCAATTAGAATGCTGCTAACTAAAAGTAAGAAATATAGTGTAGGCAGTGTTTCAATTATCTGTAGATTGCTGGATATTGTGTTACAAAATAACTATTTTTTGTTTGATGAAACTTTTTACAAACAAAAAAGAGGAGTAGCTATGGGTTCTCCTGCTGCACCCTCATATGCAAATTTAGTTATGACTTGGTGGGAAAATGAACATCTTGATAGACTGAGGAACATTTTTCATATTTCCTTTTATTACAGATTCATGGACGATTTGGTCTTTATTTTAGAAAGAAACCATGACACAGTCAATTCCTTTATTACAGAAGTTAACTCTACAGTTAGTTTCTTGAAGTTTACTACTGGTGATATAGGGTTATCCGTGACTTTTTTGGACATACAATTATGGTGGGACAAAACTGACCATCGGTTCCACAGTCGTATACATCGCAAAAATACTTTTACAAATAGTTATCTCCATTATCGTAGTGGGCACAGTGGACATACAGTTAGAAATATTCCTAAAGGACAGCTAGTTAGGGCGTGTCGAATGACGTCTAAAGATTATGATCTTGGCTTGGAAATTAACTTTATTAGACACATGTTTGTCAATAGAGGTTATGATAAATTATTATTGGACAGTATTGTAGAAGAAGTTCTAAACAAAAGGACTTCACACTACCAGGCCATCTTGAATGTGGTAGATTCCAATAATGTAATTTTTACAACCAAAGGTGAGAGTAATGCCATGGGAGACGGTGAACTGACGTGTTCACTTGATCTTAGTATTAACAGTTTTGAAATCAAGCGTTTGATTGAGGCAAATTGGAAAATTATACAAGGAAATCCTGACATGGTTAATATTTTAGGGGTCAGACCCAAATTTGTTTTTAGGAACAATTTTAATGTTAAAAAGGCATTGGAAAATAATAACAGGAATTCTGCTGACCCAGTTAAAGTAAAAATTAAGAAAAAGGGTATGTTTATATGTCATCATTGCAACATGTGTAGGTTTATTGCAGAGGGACCCTACATAGCAGTTGACACTTTAAATGAGACACTGGAAGTTCCGGGTTATGTTGATTGTAATACCAAGGGAGTTATTTATATTAGTATTTGTAGCACATGCCCTAGTTTCTATGTAGGAATGACTATTAGAAGTTTGAAAACCTGTATTCGTGAACATATTTACAGTATTAGAAAACATGACGAGACTAATGCTTTATATAAACATTCTACAGAATGCTGTAATTTTAAGAAGTTTTTATTTTCAGTACTTGAAGTATGTAGGACAGATTTAAGAGGCGGTGATTTTAAAAACTACATAGAACAAAGGGAAACTTTGTGGCAAATTAAGTTAAGATCTGATAAATGCCCTGGTTTAAACGACGCTACTAACATTAAATGTTTCTTAAAGGATCGTAGATTATGTATTGATAAAAGTGGTGATATTAAATTATTTGTCTAAATCTTGCAGATTAGATTATTAAGTTTTAATTATTTTATTGTATAATTGGATAATTGTGTACTGTGTTAGTATTTATTGAGCTTCTGTAACCTAAAGTTGTATTCTGATGAAGTCTTTCGACGAAAGCGTTTATTAAACGAGATTACGCTATTTCTGCCTGAGCTGTTCGTTTCTTCCTTGACCTTATTTACTTCGGTCTGAATCTAAGGGACTGATGATGATATTTATGCATCTGTGTGACAAGAAAGATATTTATCCATGGAACAATTATTTGTTTTCTGGCAGTAACTTAAATGTAAAAAAAAAAGAACAGAACTGGAAGACATTGTTAAAATACATGAAGGATTTGTGTGAAAGTTAGAGATGAGTGAAACTTATGGAATGGTGGGTGGAGATTTGAAGATGCTTTGAAATGTAAAAAAAAAGGAAACAGCATAGTAAACCACAGCAAACCACCAAATACTAGGCCTGTCTCCATTTGGATTATTCAAGGCAGGTCATACTTAGTCAATCTGGTAGAGTTTTTGAATAGATCACAAAAGCAATGGATGAAGGCAAAATGGTACAAACCACATACTTCAACCTGGCAAGAGCTTATGTCAAAATTCCCCACTCAAGCATAGTAGAAAAGTTAAATAAACTGGGAAAACCCCCTATGACACTCACTGGATTGCCAACCAGTTCACAGATAGGATGCAGATAATCAAAATAGGGGAAGTTATCTCCACAAGCAAAGAGATCAGTCACCAGTGGAGTCACCCAGAGTTCTGTGCTGGGACCTCTACTGTTTGGCATCTACTTTTCTGAAGTAAAATTTAATACCATAGGGCTCTGGCTGACTACTTTTGCAGATGACTGCAAGCTAGGAGCAGTCTCTGAAGCCCCAAATGACCTAGCCACCCAACTGGAAGGTTTATCTCAAATAAATAACTAGTGCCAGAATCATATTCTGAAAGTAAATGCCAAAAATGCATTATTGTATCTTTTAGGATGTCATCTGTTCCAGATTAACAATACACCCCTAAGAGTTGTTCTACTTGTTTGGGATTTGGTAACTTAAGTGAACAGTGACCTAACTTTTGAGAAATATCTGTGTATTGTTGTAAGAAAGTTAATGTATATTGTACAGCTTATAAACAAAGGGATTGTGTCTCGATCTAAGGATGTCATTGTCCTCATTTACTCTTCCCTCATTAGGCCAGTCATTGAATATAATCCCCCTTTTGGCATTTATCTGCCCAGACACATCCAACAACTGGAATGCCCACAAAGACACCTACTAAAAGGTTACAAGACCTAAGCAACATGTCCTACATGGACCAACTCAAACCCCTGTCAGTATACTCAGCATTCTACAGACTGCTAAGAGATGACCTATGTCTGGCATACAAAGCATCCTCCGAACCATTACTGATGGATTTACCTCCACCAGCAAGTCAAATGGCATCAGAAATGCTCAGTATAAGGGTCTAAACCTTTTCTGCAACAGCAACAGAATAGTTTTGGGAACAGGTATATTTTGCAGATGATACTGCTGCTATGAAACAGACTCCCCATCCACATAAAACAAAGTTCATCCTTGTCCATTTTCAAGTGCAACTTATATCTATGGATGGGAAACAGAAAATTTACCCTGGGCCTGCCTCCTTACTACTAATGGGCAGATGCAACTGTTAAATGCCTTATCCCATACAAAAGTCCCCTCAAATTATCTATGGTATGATCCCAGTTATTCTCTTCAGGGGTACTATATAATTATTGACCCTGGGATAGGTAAAGCCAGTCTATAACCAAATGGAATAAGTTATTTTGAGCACAAAAAGGGAAAATGGCTAGGCTTAAAATGACCCACAAATGTAGCTAGCCTAGTACTTAGCTATGAATTTATGAACCTATAAGCATGTGCCATCATTTTTGTGCCTGGTCATAGATGGCCATTAAGATAAGCTGACTAGCATAAATTGTTTTTCATTGGCAGGGACTTTTCTCATTTAATTAATGATTTTGACATGATAAAATGTAATCACTATGGGGAGAAATGACATATAGCAAGAAGGTGTGTGCCTGCATCCATGTAGTATAAAAAAGGGACACTTTTGGATGGATTGTCAAGAAAACACAATAAGTAATAAAAAAGAAGGGGAAAGGGAAGAAAACATATATGTGAATGGACAACAAGAGGCTGAGGGAGAGGGTGAACAAGGTGAAGAAGAAACTGTAGAAGAAGGACAGATATGGAGGGGAAAAGAAGGCGAGAGTTTGCATGCAGGAAGTAAGGCCACGAAAAGTGATTGCCACTTACAATTTTTTTAAAGCTCTAGCCAGTGAAAAATTTAATTCCGAAGATTGAGGATTACTAGCACATAGACATGGGGAAAAGTATTCACTGGGGAAAAGAGTAAAAATAAGAAAATGAAAACTTAACAATATCTCCCCCAAAATGTAAAAAAAGGAAAAGCAACAGTTTTAGAGTATTTCAGGAAATGTGAACAGAGTTAGTAACACTGTAAGAAGGATAGGGATACTGGAATGGTCTTCAAATGTGATGTGGGTGTTTTTCTGTTAGATGATATAAGATTCCTGACAAGTCAAGTACGACTGCACATTTTGGGGTGGAAATATAATATAGAACTTAGGAAGTGAAAGTTTTTCCATAGGTGTCAAAAACAGTGAAAATACTAGATGTAATACTAGTAACGATGGGAAGGTTAACTTCTGTGGATGTGAACATATTTATACAATTATACCATTATAGGCAAATACAATTAGCAAGAAAAGAGCGAATCTGTGTTATCAAGTATTAGACCATATGATAGTTCACATGGAAATTTTAATTGCAGGGGATTTTAATTGTGATTTAAGAGGAAGACTTAAAAAGAAAGGGCAAGATGAAAAATATTCAGGAAGTAGAGGAAGTGATAAAAAATGTAGTAAATTAGTTACATTGAATAAATGTAAATGGATTTATTGAGGGGCACTTGGATCCAAAATTAATTATTTTGTATAATAGAAGGGCTTGTGGGTAGCATATGGCAATACAGTTTTGAAAGGTTTTCTCAGACCATTTAAAAATAAAGATGGTGATGAGGGAAGAAAGGGAACAAAAAGAATACATGACACAACGAAATTGGAGAGAAGGACATACTGCAGTTCTGGGAGGATCATATAATCATGAAGGGGTTCTATAGAAACTGGTCTGATTAGTGGATTGAGTTTAAAAGGAAGTTTAAAAGTATTTTTTCAGTGGCAGGATGATGCAAGAAAGCGAGATAAAGCTAAATTTGGGAAAATGTATACAAATGAATTAGTGAATTTAGAGGAGAATAATACAAGATAGTATTATGATGTAGAAAAAATAAATATGAAAAAGAAATCAAGAAAAAATATAGCAGTAATGAAAAATCTAAAAGAAGAGGCAAAAGGGAGACGAGCAAATTATGAGTACTGTAGTACAGCATGTGAAAATCATGTATAAGAGTATCAGTATAGAAAATAAAAATGCATGGAAATTAAAGAAATTTCCAAAACAAGTTAAGGAAGAATCTGAAAAAGAAATTACTATTAGTAAATTGGATTAGGTACTTAAGTTAATGCTGATTCAGTAACAGGCCAAAATGGTATAGGCTATGGTATATACAAAAAAATAAAGTACTGGAAAAGAGAGTATTTTATAAATATATTCAAAGAATGTTTGAAGGAAGGTTATTTATGAAGAGTTATATAGTTGGATATTAAAATTTCTATGAAAGAAAGAAGAAAAGAATGAAATAAAAAATGGAGAATCACACTAAATGAAAGAGATTATAATGTTTTATGGGAATGATACTGTGGTTAACAGAATGAAGTATGAGGGAGATTATAGAAGAAAGCATATAGGTAAAAAAAGAAAAGGGATGTCAAGAATTGTTACCGCTTATAAGAGAGATTATGGATGATGTTATAAGTGAAAGGGAGGATGAGGCACTTAATAGTTAGATACTGTGGGATATTACTTTTTGGAATTATATAGAAAAGTCTGGATTATATATTAGAATTAGGAGAGTGTGTATGCCAGCATTTCAGAATAATAGGGTGACAGTGTTATTGAATGGGTGGCTGAGTAAAGAAATATGCATCAGTTATCGTATAAGACAAAGACTTCCCATGAATGGAAAATTGCTTGCATTGGTGATGAATGCCATAGTGAGTGAAGCAGCTTATAAAATGAAAGATGCTGGATATTTGATGCAAAAGGAGGTGGTGATACCGGTTGATTTGACGTACATGGATGATACAGTTGTAGTTAAGATCAAGATATGAATGAGGAAAGTGGTGATTTGTCTGACTGGATGTTTAAAAGAAATGGAAATTAACTTGAATAAAGATAAATTTGGGTGATGTGAAAATGGGGAGGGGATCAATGAATAAAGTGTCATCTTTGCTAAGAATAAAATTTTGATAAATTATGTAGTTATGATGCAATGGAAAAAATAAAAAGAAATGAAAGGAATATGACTTCTGTGGGTGACTTATAGTTTAATGTTCTTGAAAAAGGTTTATCTGATGAATTCAGTATTAATAGGAAAAACTGCATATATGTCAAGTATTTATAAGAGATCCTAGTAAAACACGAAAAAGAAAATGTGCAATTGGTGTTACTTGTTATATGGGGTTCAAGAGTAAACTAATGAAACAATAATACTAGGAGAACTAAAAATAGATTGGCAGCTTATCAATAGCAACACCCCATCTGATACCATAAACTTATATGGCTTTACACCATTAATTACATCACTTACTAGGGTCCACAAAAGTACTGGTAGGCAATCAACCTTAGATTCTTACTAACAGACCCCCAAAAAATTAGGGCAGCCAGTAACCTTCCATATGGCCTAAGTGGCCATTAACCTACTTACACTCTCAGAAGTTGCAATATCCAAGATAAACATATAATTTACAACCAAGTTCATAACTCAAGAAACTTTGACAAATGTGCTTTTATCAGATCCTAAAAACTATGCCCCTACACTCTGCTGTCACATACTTCAGTGAGATATTCCTAAAAATTCTCCCATTATGTACCAAAAGGGTAAAATCTAATTCTGCACCATGGCTAGCAAAGGAAACTAAGACATTAATACTACAGGGAGACAAAGCCTGGAAAGAGTAGTTCAAAAATAGAACTCAAAAAGAATAAGACAAAATACCAAATAAAACATGACAAGCAAACCGATTACAGCATCCTCCAAAATAAACACGAAAACAATCCACAACTCTTCTGGACATCCATAAACAAACTTTTATACCCAAGCCAAACTATGACCCCACCCATCCCTCCATCCAACAGTACTACTGACGCAATTCCCATACAGTTTAATAACTATTTTATACACACTATATTGTCCTTCACAAACATTAATGCTTCTACTGCCCTTTTATTACCAGCAGCCTCTGCTAAATATCCTGAGTTATTTGACTTCATCCCAGTACCTACCTCCACCATTAAAAACTCCTAATTAAGCTAAAACCAACCACCCTAACTCCTGACCAACGCACCTCAGACTACTTAAAATGGCTACAAATGCATAAGCATTCCTGGTCTCTACATAGATCTATATCCAAAAAATATGTTCTGGAAAAAGTCCTTTATTATACCTTTACACAAAGGTGGCACATCTCCATAGTAACTACGGGCTCATTGCAATCCTTTCCCCCTCTCAAAAATACTTGAAAAATGTATGCATGATCAGTTTCAACACCATCTAAATCCAAATAATCCTCTCTCTAAAACACAGTGTAGTTTCATATCCAACCACAGAAGAACCACCACCCTCCTTCACCTCACCAGCACTATAAAGGATCACAGGAACAATGGTAACCTAGTGTCAACTGTATTTCTGGACTTATTCAAAGCCTTTGACACTTTATCACACCAGCATTTACTCACTGAGCTGTCTTCTATAGGCCTCTCTCAATACTCCCTTAAATGGTTCCTTAGTTATCTGTCTGGAAAATAACAAGCAGTCAAATGGCAAGACATCTAATCCTTTCTTCCAAATACCATAAGGTGTCCCTCACGGCTCTGTACTTAGACCCAAACACTTTAAGCATCACACTGCCATAGGCAAAGCAAATATAGTACAATACACAGATGATTTGGTTAATATCCAGACTCCTAAAGATCACTCGCATTTCTTTCTCTTCAATCTTCCAGAGAAAGCACAAACTTCTTATTCTTATCGCTAATGTTTTGCCCTCCTCTACTTGAATCTTTACACACTAACAAGTTTCCTCCTGCACATGAATCAATACACACCTATAGACTCCCTCTTAAACAACATTCCTCATGTTTTTCTTTTTCAGAATGCCCCCCATTCACCACTCTACCCCTTGCATGCATCCATTGTTTATACCTAAGTTGTAAACCTTCTAGATACACCACAATTTGAAATACATAGCCTACACAGAGCTACTCCTGTACCATGCACTGTCAGTCATATGCTTTTACCATTATTCTCCTGCACAATACTAATATCTGCTCTGCTCTCCTACATAATTTTCTAACTTACTTCATTATATCTCTTAAACTTTTGTCAAAAATATACAATACTGAAACCTCCCTTCCTACATAATTTTATAACTTACTTCATTAGATATCTTCAACTCCTTGCAAACCTTTCTTTACTGAAATGTAAGTACATCAAACTTCTTTACGTTTTCCCCTTCTACAGTATCAATCCATTTAAATTATGCAAGAATTTAAAGCTACAAGAACATTATAGACTTATAATTGTTGCTGTGAATACTTTATTGTACGTACCTGCCTTGTAATTATGTTTTGTTTTTATTTTTTTATTTTTTCCTGAGAAATGTAACTGCTATTTTTCTAAGAACTAACTGAAATTCACTTGTTAATATAAATATAACGTGATGGAACTTTTCTCCCTAGGCATCTGCTGAAAATAGGCTCTGTCCAGTTGGACTTCCCAGTCAATAACGACAAACAACCAAATAAATAAATAAATTGTACTTGTATTTATATAGTGGGTATCACACTCAAGTAAATTCAGTCCTGTTTTACTAGTAAAAAGGTACCTTTTCTTAACCCTTGTGATGTATGTTACCTCCTAATGCTCATAGGTTCATAGGTTCATAGGTAGGTACTAGGCTATCTGCCTGAAGGCATTTATAAGCCTAGCCAGAATATTTTGGCTTTCACTGCTCCCTTAGATTAGTTCCCTGTGCCTCTGCCAGCAGAGCCATTGAAGAGATCCCTGAGGTAAACTTTCTGTGCTCAGCTCGGAGATGGGAAGAGCTACGCTGTGCTGAGCTAAATGGAGTTGACTTCTGTGTTTTTTCTCTTAGCAGAGGGACTGGAATCCTTAAATTAAACACAATTCTCACCTGATAATTTCCCCTGCCCCTTCCTTGTTTACTACAGTCCCTCATCACACAGCAGCACCAGGCATCATGGTGAGCCATTGGTCTGATATCTCTACTATTGCTAGCCTTATAGCTTACAGATTCATAAGACAGTGTTCTATTTAATCCAATAGACTCCATCTTTGAGAGGTGCAGATAATTAACCAAGAGGCTTCCATCTCTAAGCTTGTAGTACTCAGTAGGTTTAACACTATCTTACACCAAGCCACACCTCTACGGCATTCACATACAGTGCACTCTAAATGATGCATTGAAAAACTTCCAACCAAAGCCTCCTAGGACGTCTATACTTAGACATCGGTGTAAGCCCTCAAACCCTCCTTGAAAATTCCATGCAGAATCATTGGGTCTAAATCAACATATAGTCTGCTCTGATACTACAGTAAATAGTACAAGGGGTCACAAAGGTAATTTAAAGAAGCCCTTAAGACTAGTGGGCAAACTTTGTACATTTGAAAACAGGCTCGCTATTGAAATGCTGGCATTTGTAACACCAAGTGGCGAAAGATTGAAAAAAAGAAACTCTTAGCTGTTATATTTGTTTTCTTTTGGGGGGGATCAAACATCCTGATGTTCCAATCTCCAGGCTAAGCAAAGAAAGTGTGATGGTATGCACTTCAAGATCCACAATGTCACTAGGGCCCTAAAGTCACTTTACCCAGGTACAGGTATGAGCTTATCTTGGTATAACTGCAGTAAATGACTTGAAACACAAATTGTTGGATCATATGAAGAGGAACATGATGAAGCTCTCAGAATATGCTTCTGACATGGGGGTGAAACTAGCATTCAACAGTATTATACCCTCAACAAGAAAAAAATTACTTTAGTTATCTGCTTAGCTACTAGTGCCGTTCAAAAGGGATCATATATATATATATATATATATATATATATATATATGGGTTCCATACACTAGATCGAATTTTCACTAATTTGAAATAGGGCATGGAATGCTCACTGCAGCGAAAGTGCACTTAATTGAAAGTGCGCTTACGCGAAGTTCAGTACAACAAACGGGTGTTGTACTGAACTTCCGTGCAGTACTCACGGATGTTAGGGTTAGGGCACGGGTCATAGACAGGGGATAGCCCATAGGGCTATCCCCTTACCATGACCCGTGCCCTAACCCTATGGTCCATTACAACTGCAGCACAGTGAAGGACATAGCAATGTCCTCCACTATGGTGCGATAGTTACGAACCTTAGGGTTAGGGCATGGGTTAGGGTAAGAGGATAACTTTACTAACTATCCCCTTACCCTAACCCATGCCCTAACCCTAAGGTCCATGACTATCACACCATAGTGGAGGACATAACTTGTTTTTTTATGTCCTGCACTGTGCTGCGGTGTTTGCGGTGAAGTGCACTAACCCAAACGTTCACTTTCGTTAAAGTGAGCTTTTGCAGAAGTGAGGCTTCCTATTACAAGTTCGAAGTAGTGAACTTTTGTTCTTGTAATAGGAATCCATATATATATATATATATATATATATATATATATATATATTATAAGGGGTCTACTTCACATAATCGAACAATCAAATGTTCGACTTTCATTAGGCTGAGACCATATGATCAAACATTTGAATGTTCGAAAATGTGAAAAAATAAACAAAAAAAAACTGAACAGTGCTAGCAGGGGGGCAAGCACCCCTGCAAACCCCACACTCCCTACTATTTAAATATACCAACTTCGAGATCGCACTACATTGCGGTAAAGGGAAATCTTCCTGTTCTGCACTCTATGGAGATCCCCATTCAGACTGTTGGAACTTTTAAAAGTTTGATCATATGGTCTTGGCCATATGAAATTTGAGCTTTTAAAAGTTCGACCATCTGAAGGGACCCAAATATATAAATATATATATATATATATATATATATATATATATATATATATATATATATAAATATATATATATATATATATATATATATATATATATATATATATATATATTAGTCTGGGTGGAGATGACAGACAAATCTGGCTGTTTTTCTAGAGATGGCCTGCATCTCTCTCTCTCTCTCTCTCTCCCCATGATTTTTGTATATTGGCCAAGGCCTTTGCTCCCCTCAATACTGCCTTTTTTCAGGCAAGGTCAGTCTCCCCAAAACAACCTGAATAGACAAACAGCATCAAAACAATATTAAGGTGACACTCATCAGTACAAGAAGCTTTAACTGCACTCACTATAGGCTTTCCTAATCCTGGAGAATACAGATATATGTGTAATTACTGAAAGACGGTTTCCTATCAGTGGCAGTAGCCCCAACATACAGGAATTTACTGCTGACCACTCATTCAGACCCATTGCCAAATTGAAAGGGAGAGGGATGAATCTATGCTCAAAAGAGACCATATCACCTCTAGGCTCATAAAGCAATACAATGTCCTCAAACTCCTCTACGTCCTTCTCACTGTAACAAAGGTCTGACTGGAGAGATGATAAGTCAGCAAGTAAAGGAGAGTATTATTGCTGAAACAGAATTCATCCTCAAGTCTTGGTGAGTACCTTCTCAAGGTGGACCCTGTTTTTCACAAAATCTCAGCAAGATGACACTGATATGTAGACTGTATTTATATAGCATATATATTGGTCAGAAGTAGGTTAAAAATTAAATAAAGATAACTGGGCGCACAAGATCCAGGGCAAAAAACTTTCCCATCCTGGTAAGGACACTGGTGCCAGGACTGGAAAAGATGACAGTGCAGAATTCTCAAAATACAGAAACACTCCAACAATGGGGCCAGGGCAGGCCCAATGGGAGGATGGTTCCCTTGTTATAGAAGAAAGTAGTAGCCCACAAAAATTATAAAAACTGATAGGCCAAAGAAGAGCCATAAAGATGATATAGTGGACTACTGAGGATAAGAAAGAAATTATGCATTGTTACTATTATGCAAAAAGCCCAGAATTTCCAGACACAAGATATACGAAATGATTAAGAGAAAGATTAGAGGAAAGAAAAATACTTCCACAAGAAAAACTGTCAGAAGCTTAAAATAAAAGTGTGTATTCATTAATACAACAGATTTGTGAAAAACAGTAAATAGATCAAGAAACTTTGATTTGTTTGGGAAAAAAACATCTGATGAAGTGTGAAGGTATAAACAACAAAACCTAGAGATTTTTGTAAAGTATAAAAAAGAAATGTGGACATGAGAAATAAAGAGAGATTTCATATGGTGCAGTATTTATGCAAAGAAGAAAGCCAAATTAATCAATATAACGACAGCCCCAAAGATATTTGAAGAGAAATATGGGTAAAGAGATCTAGATATGGAAAATTTTGCAATAAGAACAATAATATCACAAAGAGGGAATTTAGAAAAGAATATTACTAAAGTAGAAGTTAAAAAAATAAAAGTTGAAAAAATGGAGTGGCTGTGAAGTGAAGGATTTGGTGTAGATGGTCTAGCACAAGGTTACATTGCAGCATGATGGAACGAGTCCCCAAAGTAAGGAGAAGGAGGAAGATCAGGAGACATCTGACGAAGGAATACGGATGTGGCAAAGAAAGAGAGAGTTAATATGATGTCATATTTATGCAAAGGAGAAATCAAAACTAACCAATACAAAAAGAGCAGCACCAAAGGTATTTGAAGGGAAATGCAGGCAAAGAAATCCAGACATGGAAAACTTTACAATACAAAAAATAAGATGACAAAGAGGAAAAGTAGCAAAGGAGATTAGTAATGGAAAAGTTAAAGAAATAGAAACTGAGGTTATGGAGCATCTGCAAAGTGAAGGACTCATTGTAGAAAATCTAATTCAGAAAGCACCACAACAGGGTAAAGCAATGGATAAACAAATTTAGAGGAAACCAGTGGAATGGGAAGCAATTGGTTAAGTGCCATATGAAGATATTGTGGAGCCTTCCACAGGAAACCAGTATAAACATTCACTTGGAGGTGGACAGCAAAGGAAGGAACAGGAAACTGTAGAAACTCTGATGCAGTCAATGTTGAGGAGTGACAGGCCTGTGAGTTCCCATATGACAGAGCAACAGATGACACAGGATGAAACAGAAGAGAATGTGCCACAGGAAGATACTGTAGAACTTTCTATAGAATAACCACAGGAAATGGAAAACAAAAAATGTGCCCTCAGTTTAGTAAAAAAATGAGCTAAGAGAAGAGCTGTTGCTTGATTTAATAGAAATATATAGACATGCTAAGATCAATGAAAGAAATAGACTGCAGAAGGTCAATAAAACCCCAAAAGTAAAAAGTTTGATAAAACAAATGAACACAGTAATTAGAACTGTCCATAGAGAGCCATGCAATATAAATGAAGTAAACAGGATACATTACTGTGCAGCTAAATTAACTGATAAAGTTCTACCACAAGATCACAGGGTAGTGAGGTAAAGGAAAGGGAGAAATCAAATATCACCATGGAAGTATCAAATAGAGAAAACTCTAAAGCAATTAAGACAAGAAGTGTCACCTCTTAGAAGAATATAGAACAGGGAATGGATGAATAAAAATACTAAGAAAAATAGACGTGATAAAAGCAATGTGCAACATTAGAACAGTACAGGATCTATAATGCATAATTGCAAATAAATTAAAAATCTCAGCACAGGTGGACAAACTTAGAAGATACACAGTTAAATATAAAGGAAAAGTACAAAATAAGCAACTTTTTGATGTCCCAAAACAATTTTTATAGAGAATTGGGAAACACAGTAAAAAGAATTGAAAGACTGCCAAAAAAAAAGAAGAAATAGATACATTTTGGAGAAGTATCTATGAAGATCCTGAGGAACATAACAAAGATGCTAAATGGATAGAAACGTAAAAGGAAGAATAAGAAGTTTAAAAGTAGGATATGAAATGGGATGAAGTAACAGGCAGAGAGATTGAAACAAAATTTAGAAAAGCCTCTAACTGGAAAACCCCAGGCCCAGATGCAGTACGTAACTTTTGTTTAAAAGTATTAACATATTTGATGAAGATTTAGCCATGAGTAAGACCTATTTATATGTGTACCCTGAACAGACACCAACCTGGCTAACAACAGGAAAAACAATGCTCCTACTTAAGACAGAACCTGCAAGCTAAGAATTATAGACCAATAACTTTCCTTCCAAAACTGATGCCAACAGAGTTTATAGTCATTTAGAAGAAAACTCAATTATGGCAGTAGAACAAAAGGGCAATAAAAAGATAGTAATATGGAACAAAGGATCATTTATTGTTAAATAAAGTCAGTGGAGAATTGTAAAAAGGGGAAGAATCTAAGTATGGCATGGCTTGACTACAAAAAAGCATTTGATAGTATCCCACATTCATGGATAAAAGAGTGCTTAAAAATGTATAAGATAAACCCTACAGTGATCGACTACATTACAGTTACCATGAAACAGTGGCAAACCACTTTGCAATTAAGCCATGATAAAGGACAAATTATTACACAGGGCTAAAAATTCGAAGGGGGATGTTCCAGGTTGACTATCTGCCACCGCTGCTAGTCTGGCTTGCCCTTAACCCATTAACCTGTCTACTTAACAGCTTAGGCCATGGCTATAATTTGGCTCCTAGAAAACAACAAAGTGTAAAGACTTCTTACCTTCTCTTTGTTGATGAATAAAACTGCATATCTCATCAGGTGAGAACATGAAAGTACAACTAAAATTTGTAGTCGTAATCCTTTGCTTGACAGGACACCTCATGGTGATCTATGTCTGCCTACAGTTAAGTTAACAAGTAGCTTAATGAATGAAGCATGGACTTTCATTTGCTGGATGCATGGAAGATTTTGCATCCTTTAGACATGGATTATATGTAGTCATCCCCTTCCCTTCAACTTGTCATCTGAAAAGATTACTCTTTTGCCAATATCACTATTTTCAACATTGTATTATACATATATGTGTGTGTGTGTGTGTGTGTGTGTGTGTGTGTGTGTGTGTGTGTGTGTGTGTGTGTGTGTGTATGTATATATATATATATATATATATATATATATATATATATATATATGTATATATATGTATAGGAGAATTTGTTACTGCCAGGTTGTCAGATCATTAGTACAGGGCTATAATGCAGAAACTAGCCCACAGGTACCCTCATTTCCACAGTAACTGGACTTACTACTTTTAAACAAAGGTAATTGTTGTGAGAAACTAAGAGAGCTTATGATCACCTTTTGGAAATCAAATTGCCAAACTGTGATTCAGTCTGCATGATCAGTGGGACCACTGTAATCTTACAGTGAGGGTTTTTCCTATATCATAGACAAGGGAAGAAAGGTTTAGATGAGATAGGGAGTTGAAAGCTGTGGAGAAGTTTATCAAGGAAGATTTTTTTTTCTTAAAGGGAATGACAAAGACGAAGCACTATGACAGAATTTCCTTGTACTCAAGAGAAAACTGAATCACTGCTTATATAGTTTTATGTATAGGAGAGACTGTAAAAAGGAATTATAAATATTATCTATTAGGAGAGAGAGGATAATGAGATCATGTAGGATTTCCAAAACATCAGTGACTCTGCAATTTTCCAAAAGTCTGTATTGGTACAAAAGGTTATGCCAATTTCTATTTACTTTTGAAAACCATAAATCATATGTGAACCAATGATTTCTGCTCAGTCCTTTTTAATTTTTAAGGGAAAAAGGCAGCAACACCCACTGTCCCCACTAATTCTTGTTCTACCCATTGAAATCCTTCTTAGTAAATTAGATCTCTATGTGCACAAACAGGGTCTTCAATGAATTCAGCATATTAATATTGTTTTCTGATGGTTTTCTGATGCTAGTGTGATAAGAATCATGAATCATATTTTTGTGTTGCAGAGGTAATGATAATTTGTAACCATTTAGGCATTTTTTTCCTGGGTTAATGTTGAATAACAGGAAGTTGCTGCCATTTCCACTCAATGATCAAGGCAAGATCCAATAGGAGGGAATGGGGGTTAAGGAGTAGATTGCTCTTATGGGCATCACCTTTATGATCCATGGTTGGAAGTTAGCATGAGCCTTTTTCAGTTTTTCAGAACAATGGCTGCAAGATGGCGTTCTTTACATCTTGGAATGCGTGTTACTTTAACGTTGTAGCTCTGAGGCACAGTCAATGGATTTGTCACAATCCTCTAAGAGCTCAGATACAGAGAATTTGTGCAGAATTTATTTGGGAAGACAGAATGCCTAGGTTCCCATGAATTACTCTCAGCATCCAAAACAAAAGGAGTGCTGTCAATGTCATATCTTTGAACTGTATACACTTACCAGTCCATTTACATAATCTGTTCATGCATGTATGAAATCCTTCTACATGTAAAGTGTAACAGAACTACACATTAGGTGCAATAGAGTACACAACTCAAGGGTAGAAGACAGATACAGGATTTGGGACCTTGGCAGCTTACAGAAGCTGGTTTGGAAGAAGTTGCTGGTTTGTGGTCAGATGGGTATTTGGGACAGGATTTCAGCATGCTTTCATTATTTAGTAGGTGCTGTTCCATGTTTTTTTTTTTTTTAGCAGAGGTGGCCTAAGGCGGGATTTGTATAATGGAAAGACTTCTTCTCTCTAGATCAGGTTTGCTGTAAATTATATGATGACTGTAGGTTGCAAGAACCTATACAAGACTCCCCATTGTGTCAATACCTTGACCTTAAACACATTGTCTAGCATAGCCAGCTACATGATACTTTAACAGAATTTAAAATGCGTGATAAACTGCATTTAGATTCTACACATACCAATTTACTTCTATCTCATACAATCTGATACTTAGGGTCTAGGTCATCTGAGATATAAAGCTGCATGCTGCAATTATATTAGGTCAGTATGACTGGGAACAGGCCATCATTATGGCTTTGCTTGGTCTCAATAAAATTCCTCAGTTTAAGTTATCTATATATTAAACTACTCCTCATTAAGAATTGAGCAGTGAAATCCTGTTGAGAAAGAAAACGTTGCATGTTTAACTTTTCACAGGCAGACATTTTTACATACAGTTTATGAGTGCCTTTAAATTTAAGAAATCTTGTGAAAGTCAGAAAAATCAGTAGCCAAAACCCATGTTCAGAGACTGGCTTTTGTTTATTTGACACCAAAGTGCAGGTTCAGCTAATAAATAATGGTAAGAAATTCTGGATGAGATTAATTATTCTGAAGACCATTGCCATTATTTTTAGGTTTTAAAAATAGTATTCACAGGACATCAACAGCTTTCTGCACTGTTATGAAATCAGCATTAGGACTTGTTTGATAAAGTGGATGACATAGATTACTGTCATATTTTCCTTTATTGTTGCAGTTCTGTTTGAATTTATGAATAGGTTGTATGGTTCCATTCTTTGATGCAGTTTATTCTTTGTTTATCTTGCTTTGGTTCTCAATAAATATCTTTTGGTTAGAAGAATTTGTTAGCAGACCACAAAATGGATGGGCAGTAGTGTGAGGGGTGTCATTTTCAGGTCAGTTAGTCCAAATAAATAAAAGTAACTTTGCTTATTTTGAATGTTTAATTAGTTTTCAGTCTGGCATGAGCACAATAAAAATGAGTGTTAAAATAGAAGAAAACCTACAGGAGAAAAACAGGCTCATTTACGAACCGCATGCAATAGTACCACAGTAACCCTCCCCAGTGCACACATATGCTGGCACGTGTTTGAGTACACACTCACACACAAATATGTACCACTGATCCTAGAGATGATTTTCCATTTCTTCAAGTAATTAACCTTCTCTTAGTAAAATAATAAACAGTGCATTTTTTTCTGCATCATATAAGATGCATTGAACCACTGGACTTAAACACTTGTTAGCATTACAGTATTCATAAGTAGTCACCCAAATGTCAGGAATAAAGTAAAGCTGTGTAGGAACATTTCTAAGTGCCCACTCATTTAAAGTTCAAGGACTGAACTGCAATCCTCAGAACAGCCAGTATTTGAGAGAGACAAGAGTGGTATATATATATATATATATATATATATATATATATATATATATATATATATATATATATATATATATATATATATATATATGTAGTTTTGGGTGCAATGCTCTGACAGGGATATGAAGCCCACTGCAAATATGCCATAACATACCTCATAACCTCTTAGAGCACAAATCTGAATAAAGCTATAAATAATAGGGGGACAAAGGCTCCAAAATAGGATAAATTTTTAAGTATTGCTCCTACAAACTTAGAGAGCTGAGAGAATAGCAGATTTTGCATTAGCATGAATTTTCTGTAGGTTATGATGTCTGAAACTCAAATGTGTTTCATTATTTTCTGAATTCAGTCTTTAATGAATTGACAACTGTTTGCCAAAAGACCACAATTTTATGAAAAATGAACCAAAAATATGAAGCAAAAATCTGGACATTCTGTGAAAATCTGCACAGTTGAGATGTATGCTCAAAGTGTAACACTTAGGTTTTAGCTAACTACTCTGTGAGTCAGAAGTGCAGTTTTATTTTTAAATTACCAAGACTCACAGTATGTCTCAGTTCTGAAAGGGAACTAATGTTCTCCATGACATCAGACTTCTGAGGAAGAGAAACTTACAGAACTAAATCTCCAACTGAATTTCATTCCCTGCATTTATTTTTTTCTAACATTTAAGCATTCCTCAACACGATGTGAAATCTGATTCATGTCTGTATGGTTTGAACATTTCCTACTGTGAGTAAACTAAGGAAAATACTTTATATTTGATTGCATTTATTTTACAGAAACAAGCAGCTTTATTATAACATTGTAAAATCCCTAAAAATAATAATTTAGAAAGTGTAAGCTTCTTTTGCAGATGTGATAGAAAGCATCAACTACATAGCTATTTAATTAAATATTTTTCCTGCAGTGGTGATCATCATTCATACCTGTACTAACTTTTTGAATGACTCTTGCAGCAGTGAAAGAACAGGAACTATATCCTAAGTAGTTGCATGTATGGCTAGCTGTATGATGTAAAAACAAGTTCATGAACAGATCACTACCGGGGAAGCTCTGTTATGTTAATGATATCCAAAATGCCTTTCCTTACCTCACAAAAATATATAATTTTTAGTACCTTTGAGAACTCTCTTGAATCTATCCTTAAATTGACCATGTGATGCTGACTGCTGTGCTTCTACAACAGACTGCAATTACCTCAGAGCCTGAATACATTCTATTTTTATTTTGTATTGACACTCTTGGTTGGAGTTGGTTAATTTAATACAATTTGAAAACCAAGAAAATCAAAGCAGTACCTTGGAAAGGGAAAAAAAAAACAGTGATCTCATATTTCAAGGACAATCTTTAATGTAAACAGTTCTAGCACATAAACGCTTTTACAAACATATTGCGCTTTCATCCGTATTACTTAGACTTCATCAGATGTGGACTTTGAACGATCACCTAGTTTTTGTAACCCTCCTAATTAATCAATTAAATTGAAAGAACCAATAAAAAAACTTCATCTAAAGTGCTTAGTCAAAAATAAATACATATGTTACAGATGTGTTGTTAAAAACATTTCAGTAAATCTACACACATGTAAAAAATCTTACATGTCTAAAAACACCATAAAAATTCACTTTAAAACACAAATACATTTAAAACAATAAAAATATTGTGTTTTGAATAAATATCATGGTTGTAGTGTACATGAAATATAGTACAAGTAGTAGGTGATTGTTCAAAGGCAGCATCTGATGAAGTCTAAGTAATAGGTATGAAAACACAATGTGTTTGTAAAAGTGTTTATATGCTGGAAATATTTACACCAGAGATTGGCCTTGAAGAATAAGATTGCTGTTTTTTTCCCTTTCTGATGTATTGTTTCGGTTTTCATGGTTACAGTGACTGTTTGGTATCTTTATTCAGTGTACTTCAGAGGTTTTAATACAATTTGATTAATTTGTATATATTTAAATTTGCCTGTGTCACAAGTGATAATTCAATAAAGGTGTTTAAAAGAAGATTTGATTTATTTTTGATTTATAGTTATGGAAGAGATGTCAGAAGTTGTGAAGTCATCATGCTTTTGCCTGAAACATAACTTGCAATATAAGGTACCTTATTCGTAAGAAAGTCTGTCTACACTCATTCAAGCACCAATTTGTGCCAGTCAGGATTAATTGATTATCTTCAGCTTGCTCAGAACTCTAATCAAGATAATGAGTATATCTTCTCATTCTGGCCATAAATGTACCATGTTCTATAATCTTCTTTGCCTTCCTGTTCCATCAAAGTTCAACATCAACATTCTGAGGTTCACATGCAGAGTACTTCATGATAAGAGACCTACTTACCTAAAGCTATAATTAACTCTGAGGTCACAGTATCTTAGGCATACACACTCTCATGAAACAAAATGGAGTAACTTGTTTTGTTAGAAAAGTCATCAGTAAACAAGTGGTGCCTGCTCTGTGGAGCATAGTGATGAAGTCCCAGCTGTAAACCAAGGACTCCCTAATGGTATAGGGCCTGGAAGAAAGGAGTGAAGAGGGTAGAAGGGAATGACATACACTGTCATCCATTCTGGGTGAGGGAAGGAAGCAACAAGACTTGCTGTTGTATAAAAAATAATGGAAATCAAGTTCCTTAGAAGACCTGGATTATCATTTGTCACATTGAATACTTTAGGAGGGTAGGAGGGCTCCAAGATAGCTACATTATCAGAGAAGTGGGGAGGTTTGCTTCTCAGGTTGGAAGCCTAAAGTGTGTCTGGGACCAACATGAGGAGCTAGCATTATAAACTGTTAGTCTGCAGGATGATGGTCTCTCTCATGTTAACCTGACCCTCCCCCGGTTGGCCAAAGGGGAATTAAATAGATAATTTGCCAGTTGAGAAGTGGAACTTATGGCTAGTGCTTTCATTAAATTTTTTGTCTTTCAGGAGGGAAAAGACCAAAAATATACCAAAGCCCTTGGTGCAAGAACTAAATCCCATAGACCCATCCATCATATATTAATTGGTATGGTGTAGTTGCACCTTGTAAACTGATCTTATATAACCTGTAAAACTGTCTGGGGTACAAAACAAAAAAAGCATGTATACATTTGGAGCTACAAAGTAAATAAGTTAAAGTGTATCTTTAATAACAAATACTGTAATTTCAGGTCTATATTATGTGATCAAAAGACGTGTTCATCGAACATGTTTTCATTAACACATAAACAGCGAATACACCAATCTCTGAATGGCCACTTAAGAAAATTATTTCCCAGGGGGAAAAAATGCTTGGCCATCATCAGGGATATGCCCTTTTCCCCAATGTAGTGTGATCTCTGAGTTGGTATATTTAGTTAGGGGAGTGTGGAGGATCGGGGGTTGTGGGGGGGGGGTGAATCCCCCCACCTTGCAGGGTTTGAAAGTTTTTTTTGTTTTTCTTTGGCCAAGCGATTTTTTTCCCTGGAAAAATGTTGCTGGAGTGGCCATGCAGTGATTAGTGTTTTTGCTAGTTATGCATCGATGAAAATGTGTTAGATGAACACGACTTTTGATCACATAATATAGACTCGTAATTTCTAGTAAGTTTATAGATGAGCTCTGTAAAATACGGAAACATGTTAAAGCTGGCTGAATAGTACAGAAACAATGTGATTCCATATTATGGTATGTCCAAGGAAAGAATGATTGCAGCCTTGTTTGCAGCTGAAATGTAGCCTAATGAATATGGAGACAGGCAGGTAGTGACTGTATGTGCATAGCATGCAATATAGCAACTCCATCCATCCCCTTAATAACTCAGTCCATCCCCCCTAACTTCCCATTCAATCCCTTCATTCTCCAAGGCCATCCCTTCAACCTCAGGTTTGTAAACATTTACTCATGCCATACAACAGTGGAGAAAAGACAAGACTCTACTGTTGCTGAAATTTATTTTAGTGGGTTGACTTCATAATTCCTCATTGAAAGAGTGTTGGCAATGATGAAGCACTCCCCATATAATTCACAAGTGTATATTCACACAACTACTCTTACTCTCTTGCGAGGTTTGCCTCCTAAAACAAATTTTGGTTATACAGCTCTGTCTCCACACATCTAGCAAGACATTGACATTACTACAGTACATGTATAAAAGCATGCATAGTAGAAGCAAATCTGAAAGACTACACAGAAATGGAGAGGAGATACATTTGCCTGAATCAGGGTTTTTGGTGAACTTACATAATATTCCAGAAACCATTTGAGGCATGAAAAAAGGGAGCTTAGCATTACTTATGGATCGGAAAGCAAATAACACAATTTGCAGATGCAGGCAGGTGATGTACTAAGAAAAGCATGAACATTTATCAAGAGCATGAACATTTATCAAAATGCTCATAAATGCAATCATAATGCTGAATAAATCATGCCAGATTTTCAGAATGACGAAAACATAAGGATTTTGGGTTGACATAAGGATTAAGGTGTCTATCTCATGAACACAATGTACAGAGTTTGCCTCTCGCCTCTGAGGGTGATTGACTATGCTTAAAATGGCCCACAAGAGCCTAGTACTTATATATGAACCTATGAACATTGAAACTGCAAACCATGAATGTAGACCCAAGTTATGACAGTGATGCAGATAACTGAAATTGCTGACAGGAAGTTATAAATACCCAAACAATGCAGACACAAAAATAAAGGAGAAAAACACACAAAGATTACAACTATCAACAAGACACGATGGACTTCCTTAGCTAAAAAGCTGGCAAGTTAATTTCTCCAAATCTTTTGGGTTTCTAATACCCAGTAGCTTCTGTGATGTACATGAAGACTAGCCATAAGAGCTAAAGAGAGAAGAATGACTATAGATGTTGTTTAGAATATCCAGGACAAGTGCATACCTACAAGCAATGGGAAAGGATGCTGCCTACTGACAAGCAATGGGAAAGCATGTTGCCTACCTACAAGCAATGGGAAAGCATGCTGCCTACCTACAAGCAATGGGAAAGGATGTTGCCTACCTACAAGCAATAGGAAAGCATGTTGCCTACCTACAAGCAATGGGAAAGCATGCTGCCTACCTACAAACAATGGGAAAGGATGCTGCCTACTTACAAACGATGGGAAAGGATGCTGCCTACCTACAAGCAATAGGAAATCATGCTGCCTACCTACAAGCAATGTGAAAGCATGCTGCATACTTACAAGCAATGGGAAACCATGCTGCCTACCTACAAGCAATGGGAAAGGATGCTGCCTACCTACAAGCAATGGGAAAGCATGCTGCCTACCTACAAGTAATGGGAAAGCATGCTGCCTACCTACAAGAAATGGGAAGCATGCGGCCTATCTACAAGCAATGGGAAAGCATGCTGCCTATGAGCAAGGAGCCAACTTGGGTAATGCAAACTGATGGAATATGAAGTGCAACATATGGGAGGTGCATGGTAAACTTACTACAAAATATATTGGAACATGTTGTATGCATAGTTTTTTTTTCTCAATTCCTCCTGGTTGATCATTAAGCTTTCCTTTCTAGCTATTCCTGTGGATCTTTCATTCCTTGGTGATGACAGCTGAACATACCAGTAGGAATATCTTCATCTGTGAAAAGAAAAGCAATTTTAAGTCTTTTGCACTACTGCACATTATCATTGTTATCCAATGGGCTGGAATGTAACAAGCATTTGCAATTGCCATATCTGCTTCAATACATGACTTGTTGACAAGCACCTCCACATAATTGATGATGTGCACTGGAGAATCGTCCTTGTGAAGTTTGCCCTGAGTACATTCCCAAATCATCACTCTGATAGCAGGTGAGCAGGGTAAGACCAAGGTGAGCAGGGTAAGCCCCATCACTCTGATGGTAGGTGAGCAGGGTAAGCCCCATCACTCTGAGGGCAGGTGAGCATGGTAATTCCCATCACTCTGATGGTAAGTGAGCAGGGTAAGCTCCATCACTCTGATGGTAGGTGAGCCGGGTAAGCCCCATCACTCTGATGGTAGGTGAACAGGGTATTCCCCTATCACTCTGACAGCAGGTGAGCAGAGCAAGCCCCATCAATCTGATGGCAGGTGAGAAGGGTAAGCCGCTAATTTACTCTGATGGCAGGTGAGCAGGGTAAGCCCATCACTGTGATGGCAGATGAGCAGGGTAAGCCCCATCACTCTGATGGCAGGTGGGAAGGGTAAGCCCCATCACTCTGATGGCAGGTGAGCAGGGTAAGCCCCATCACTCTGAGGGCAGTTGAGCAGGGTAAGCCCATCACTGTGATGGCAGATGAGCAGGGTAGGCCCCATCACTCTGATGGCAGGTGAGTAGGGGAAGCCCCATCACTCTGAGGGCAGGTAAGAAGGGTAAGCCCCATCACTCTGATGGCAGGTGAGCAGGGTAAGCCCCATCACTCTGATGGCCGGGGGGAAGGGTAAGCCCCATCACTCTGATGGCAGGTGAGTAGGGTAAGCCCCATCACTCTGAGTGCAGGTGAGCAGGGTAAGCCTCATCACTCTGATCGCAGGTGAGCAGGGTAAGCCCCATCACTCTGAGTGCAGGTGAGCAGGGTAAGCCTCATCACTCTGAGGGCAGGTGAGCAGGGTAAGCCCCATCACTCTGAGGGCAGGTGAGCAGGGTAAGCCCCATCACTCTGAGGGCAGATGAGCAGGGTAGGCCACATCACTCTGATGGCAGGTGGGAAGGGTAAGCCCCATCACTCTGATGGGAGGGGAGTAGGGTAAGCCCCATCACTCTGAGTGCAGGTGAGCAGGGTAAGCCTCATCACTCTGATGGCAGGTGAGCAGGGCAAGTCCCATCACTCTGTGGGCAGGTGAGCAGGGTAAGCCCCATCACTCTGAGGGCAGTTGAGCAGGGTAAGCCCATCACTGTGATGGCAGATGAGCAGGATAGGCCACATCACTCTGATGGCAGGTGAGTAGGCTAAGCCCCATCACCCTGAGGGCAGGTGAGAAGGGTAAGCCCCTGATGGCAGGTGAGTAGGGTAAGCCCCATCACTCTGATGGTAAGTGAGCAGGATAAGCCCCATCACTCTGAGTGCAGGTGAGCAGGCTAAGTCTCATCACTCTGGTGGTAGGTGAGCAGGGTAAGCCCCATCACTCTGATGGCAGGTGTGCAGGGTAAGCCCCATCACTCTGATGGCAGGTAGGAAGGGTAAGCCCCATCACTCTGATGGCTGGTGAGTAGGGTAAGCCCCATCACTCCAATAGTAAGTGAGCAGGATAAACCCCATCACTCTGAGGGCAGGTAAGCAGGGTAAATCCCATCACTCTGATGGTAGGTGAGCAGGGTAAGCTCCATCACTCTGATGGTAGGTTGGCAGGGTAAGTCCCATCACTCTGATGATAGATGAGCAGGGTATGTCCCCATCACTCTGACAGCAGGTGAGCAGGGTAAGTCCCATCAATCTGATGGCAGGTGAGAAGGGTAAGCCGCTCCTTTACTCTTATGGCAGGTGAGCAGGGTAAGCCCCATCACTCTGATGGCAGGTGAGCAGGGTAAGCCTCATCACTCTGAGGGCAGGTGAGCAGGGTAAGCCCCATCACTCTGAGGGCAGGTGAGCAGGGTAAGCCCCACCACTCTTAGGGCAGGTGAGCAGGGTAAGCCCATCATTGTGATGGCAGATGAGCAGGGTAAGCCGCTCCTTTACTCTTATGGTAGGTGAGCAGGGTAAGCCCCATCACTCTGATGGCAGGTGAGCAGGGTAAGCCTCATCACTCTTAGGGCAGGTGAGCAGGGTAAGCCCATCATTGTGATGGCAGATGAGCAGGGTAAGCCCCATCACTCTGATGGCAGGTGGGAAGGGTAAGCCCCATCACTCTGATGGCAGGGGAGTAGGGTAAGCCCCATCACTCTGAGGGCAGGTGAGCAGGGTAAGCCCCATCACTCTTAGGGAAGGTGAGCAGGGTAAGCCCATCATTGTGATAGCAGATGAGCAGGGTAAGCCCCATCACTCTGATGGCAGGTGGGAAGGGTAAGCCCCATCACTCTGATCGCAGGTGAGTAGGGTAAGCCCCATCACTCTGAGGGCAGGTGAGAAGGGCAAGCCCCATCACTCTCATGGCAGTTGAGTAGGGTAAGCCCCATCACTATGATGGCAGGTGAGTAGGGTAAGCCCATCACTCTGATGGCAGGTAAGTAGGGTAAGCAAAATCCTTCTTCTTCTTCTTCTTCTTCTTCCCCACTCTATTTTCAACAGGTGCTTCAGCCACAAATCAAGCTCAGGTTTATTGCATCATAGTCAGGACTATATCTCTCTGTATCAAGTTAGATGATATTGTGCATGTCATGGAAAACTGGGAGATGTGATTTTTCTCTCATATAGTTTCAGTCAAGTAGTACTGACTGAACTGCAGAATGAAAAACATGTTTCACTTTAAAAAAATGGTAGGTATTCTAAAACAAAACAAAATGCATGCATTTAGCTCATTGATATCTACTTGAAAATAAACTTAGCAATGATTTTCAGATCTAGGACAGTCTGAGATGGATTATTTCTAAAAAAACTTCCTGAAGTTGGTGAAGTGATTCCATTGTAAATGCATCTTGATCACACATTGCCCTCAGAAGAGTAATGATCTGAAGTGACCACTGCATATTTTGAGATATGAGCACAGAGTTACCAAATTAAGTAACATCTAACTATCAGTAAGAAAACTATGCAAAAAAAACAAGCATACACAATAATTAGTAACCGGAAGAAAACAGGAAATGACCATGTTCTGATCACTGCATATGTGAAGCTTATTCCAAAGATAATATTGCAACTTAGTTAAACTATTATAAAATAATATACTATTGCAAACATTGTTCTTTATGTTTCTGTTTTATTTTTTTTCTCAGCTCACTTTCCATTATTAGGATCTTCCCAACCCTTTGCATATGTGTCATTTGCACTTTGACCTCCTAATGATGTCACTGCTTGCTAAACATGAAGTCATAACAGTACCACACAAAGTGAAAACATTTTCTACTATAATATATGAGATTAGCAGTGATAACAACAACAGCAGTTCCCAAAAAATACTAAATTATTCAATAACATTAATCTCAGAATTCCCCCACTGAAGTTGTGCATCATTGAAATATGCATATACCATTTGAAATACTTTTAAAGTTGTTTATGATTCATTTATTATACAGGTACCCTTAGAATGCAATGCAAGGATCACTGCCATTTACAAATCTAAGCAGTTTATAACTCCTGTGACAGTCATATTTTACTCTGGACATGAATAACGTCCAAATGTTTCCGCTCTAAGAGCCTTGGATATGTATGATCAAAACTGTTGTGCATTTGATAAAGAAAACATTCATCAACCTTAATCATATCTGTATACCTCTGTTATAACATTATAGACAGCAAGGAAGTAATAAATGTATTTGTTCTTGAATTATTAATAATATTATCATCTGTTAAGCAGGCAGTTTCTTTTTCCAAAAGCATTAAGTCGCTATATTAGGTTGCATGCTGACATATTGTACTTCCTGCTAATGTTAAGAACTTTATTAGTGACAGCATATGGTAAAATGATATTGTGAACATAATAACACACTCCTCCAATTTCCACAGGAAAGAATGACACTTACTGCTGCCCAGGCTGTAGCATAACAGATGCAATTGACTTTTTTCAGATATACATATATATATATATATATATATATATATATATATATATATATATATATATATATATAAGCCTGAGACAACTTTTGCACTGATATCGCAAAAGACCACACCAAGCAATGCATTTTTGGGCAGGAAAGTAATGCTAGGAGACATGTATTTATGATAAACAGAAGAAGCAATATTAATTTGTTTTATATTATTTATTCTTGGAAGAGAACAACAGCATAATATAAACAAAGCACTTATATGAAAATAAATAAATAAATCATTAGACAAAAAAAAAAATGTTATCTTGATGTAGGATACTAACTAAATCAAACTCCTAATAAACATTACGAAATTTAAGCACTCAATGAGTAAGTACTAAAAATTGTATTGTTATTATTATTATTATTATTATTATTATTATTATTATTATTATTATTATTATTAGTTCAGGAGGTGAAGTATGGTGGCGAGAGGACCAGGAGTGGGTGGTGGGTAGACTAAGTTAGAGAAAGTGTCAGGAGAGAAAAGGAAGATGAGGAGCAGTTATTAAGTATGCCTAAAGAGGCCTAAGTAGTGATGTACTGCATGCGAGTTGGTATGGAGAGAGAAGAAATTATCTGGCACAAAATAAATATGCAATCAATTACACACAAACACACATGCGCACACATGCACACACGCACGCGTACGCACATGCGCGTGCACACACACACACACACACACACACACACACACACACACACACACACACACACACACACACTCACACTCACACACACACACACACACACACACACACACACACACACACACACACACACACACACACACACACACTCACAAATGCAATTAGACCAAATAACTTTGATGGAAAAATGCCAATACACATGCTCTGAGTAACATTCTTGGAACATGCTAAACTTTAAACTAAAAATCATATAAAATCATTGTTTTTTGCAAGAGGGCAAGCCCACCCTGCACCCCCACACCCCCTCAATAATTAGAGCTACTAGTTGTAACACTAGGTAAAGACATTTCCCCAAACCCAGGAACTGTGCATGCTCACACACCTGTCATCTGACTCCAATGTTTATTATAAGCGGTTGACTAAACAGCTGTTATGCAAACACATACTTGGGGTTCTGCAGGAATCCCTATATATATATATATATATATATATATATATATATATATATACATATATATATATATATATATATATATATATATATATATATATATATATATATATATATATATTTATATACATATATATATATATATATATATAGTGAAATAGCAAAGTGATTTTTTAACTGACCAGTAACGTTTGTGAATTACTGTTGCAAATGGAAATTGGTTGACAATTAAGTGTCAGCTAAACTGTATAAAAGAAGTCAGAAAAAAAGGAAGAGTCTGGAAGTATTAAAAGAGATAATACTTCAGAAAGGAACTAGAGGCCTAGACAAGGGCATGTTTCAAAGAATTCTTGCCAGAGTAAAAGATCTGGAACTCATCTGCTTGGATTAGACTAGAATCACAGACTTTGTGAGTTTAGTTGTCCTCATTATCTGATATTTTTATAAGATGCTTTAATTTACTTTCTGATATACTGCACAGATGTTAACTTGTTATAACGAATAACTCGATTTTTGTTTCTGTTACACAAATAAAATAGTTTTATATAAAGACATATGAGTCATTAATTTTCCCACACTGGTAGATGGTTGTTGAAAAAGCTCGAGTCTATTTTTTCTTTTTGAAGCTGCAACTTAACCCATCACTGCTAAGTAATCAAAATGTTCATATAAAAAGTTTTCTGAGAGCTGTAGTACTAAGAATCGACAAATTCTTGCCAAAGTGACACCAGGAACCAGAAAGCTCAAAAAATTGCTTATAAATCAATTTAAAACATTTTATAAAACTACACACATAAAACTGAGTTAAGCGCTTTAATTCCCGTAGGAACTTTTTCAGAACTAACATTTCACAAAATACAAGTCATTAAATATATTAAAGCATCCAACACACCCACCACATAAACCAGTAAAACTATTTGAAATTCAATTGCTTCAATTTTAGGCAAGAACTAATTGAAACTGCCACACTGAGCCCAGGATATCGAGTGGCATTCAATTTTATTGGCCCCTTTAGTTCACACAGGTCAAGACATTCCTCAACAATTCTGCCTTCCATATCTTTATCTATTTTTGTAATAATTCAAAAAACAAAAATATGATCTACATTATTACTCAAATGTCTATACAAAGCATTGGTGTTTTTCTGTTTTTTAATGTCCCATAAGCGTTCTTCCCTACATAGAAGGCAGGACATGGTTTATATACGCACACAGGACATACATATTTTGTTTTTTTTAATTATTACAAAAATAGACAAAGACATGCAAGGCAGAATTGTTGAGGAACCTCCTGACCTGTGTGAACTAAAGTAGCAAATAAAAGTGAATGCATTCAATATCCTGGGCTCAACAAGGCAGTTTCAATTAGTTCTTGCCTAAAATTGAAGCAATTGAATTTCAGGTAGTTTTATTGGTTTATTTGGTGGGTGTGTTGGATGCTTTAACATATTTAATGACTTGTATTTTGTGAAATGTTAGTTCTGAAGAAGTTCCTATGGGAATGAAAGTGCTTAACTCAGTTTTATGTGTGTATTTTAATAAAATGTTTTAAACGGATTGATAAGCAATTTTTTGAGCTTTCTGGTTCCTGGTGTCACTTTGGCAAGAATTTGTTGATTCTTGGTTAGTTGGTTTTTGCTACAGTGTGTAATACTAAGAAGCTTGTGTTAAATGTTACACTAATGTACACTGCAGTTTGATGAAATTAAGCACCCTTGTTTCCATCTGTCTTTCAGGGTCTACCCACCTTGGAATCATGTGGTGTGCAGTATTTGGAAGTTTGTGCTGTGTTCCAAAGAGAATGTATGTACTTTTAGACTTTGTGCTGTGTCCTTGGGGGTGCACTTGCTTTAGAAGTCTATGACGTTATAGAGTGAAACCACCTAATTCTCTATCGAGCAATGCAGGAGTATCATCTAATAACTCCTCCACACAATCACTGTCACTGCCAAGGGAAAAGAAGTTTTTGAAGAATATTTGCTGTGTATGAAGTTGTAGATGTAATATGATTTGAGTAAATGTGTTTTAGATTACATTTTAAGAGGTTTTGTGATTAGATGAAAAGTTTACATATTTAAATACACACACACACACACACACACACACACACACACACACACACACACACACACACACACACGAAGAAAGAGTTTGTAAGACAATATAGCGGTTCTTGTCAGAATGATGTCTCAAAATAGTATAAAATTATATAAATATTGTGATCATGTAATTAGAAATGCTGCCTTCAGAATTATGTAAATATTGTGTGTTAAGGTAGTAAAAAGAAATGTTACTTTAGATAACCACGTAGCATTGTGTTTTAGAATAATTCTGCATGTCTTAATTATTACAATCAATAGTATGATTGAGTGATGAATAAGAAGGCCCAACCATTTCAGAATAATGCTGACCTGTTATAGTAGGGGATTATTTGCCAACAACATAAGTTCTGTTTGATGAGCTGTAGGAAGAACAATCACTGTGGCTTTTCCCTGCAGAAATCTAGATCTCTACCTACAAAGGAATACAGACAGAACAGGGCCACATGGAAGTATTTACATTCTGCAGGCATTATTTCCTGCCCAGGAGGGATCTTCTGGACTTTTAGAGATTGAATTCCTTAGTTTTGGTATATTAATAGGGTATTTTTTGTATATTTTGGTTTGGTTGCCATTTCAGAAAGTTATTTCATTCAGTACACTTGTTTGAGAAGTGTCTACAGCATTGACTTTTGTTTGAATTTACAATACAAAATGATGGTTATTCTATACATTTTTAAGATGTTGGTGAATTAATATACTATAATGGTGGGTGTAGCAAGCATTTTTAGCTCTACTATTCATGCCTAATTTCCTTTTGCTGCCTGCACAAAGTCATAGACATTCCTGTTCTGTTGCTAATTGGCCCATCCTTCACTGTAAGCCTTTTTGCAGTTGAGTGTGCCTATATCACAGCTGCCTAACTGCCTACATGAACACAGCTGAGCAACTCTTGAAAGCCATATTCACTGCCACTGAGAACATGGTATCCATTGCTAGAGCTATTTCAATATGAAAAAGTTCCACAAGAACTGACAAGGAATGAAGACCTGGAGGCATATCTGGTAGTCATTGAATGAGAGGGGTAGCCAAGTTTTTTTTCAGTTTGTACTCTAAAGTCTAATAAATACTACCCCCTCATGCAATCATCCATGTCCCACCCCCCACACACAGTTAAATTCCCATTTTTTTGTAACAGACTAAATTTAGTACAGTACTGTATAAGTGGGAAGGCCTTTGCAGTCTTCAGAAAATGAGCACTCAGTCATTGCACTGTGCATTTAGAAATCTAAGAGGACAGAAAATCTCTAAGTTATGATGAAAGTAACATGGACAAGGAACAAGTAGCACCAGAAAGTATAACAAAAGAAAGTAAACGATATAAGGCTCAACAATGGGGGAGGGGGGGTTAAAGGAAAGGAAAGCAGAAAGCTCTACTGAAATTAATCATGTGAAATAGAGGTGATTGTTGGAACAATTACATGTTCATCATAATTTGTTAAACAAATTGTTAAGGAGAGGAGAACTTAAGCCAGTGGATAAAATCAGCACAAAATCGTGGTCCACATGTGAGATGATTCACAAAATCTACAAAAAAGGTGGGATATACTAGCATATATAGGTTCTGTAACAGTGGTCAGGGATCAGAGTATTTATGTAGAAAGTAGCCTTACCATGATGTGCCCACAGTGGTGAGGAAATCCTTTTATGTTATGCAACTTATAAGTAAAGGTGTGGCATCTAGGTACAAAGTGTTCATTATCACACTGAACTCTGCCCTTATTCAACTAATCATAGAGTACAATGGCCCCTTTGATATGTACCTGACCAGGCATGTGCAGCAACTAGAGTGACCTCAGAGGTTCCTTACAAAAAAATACAAGGAGTAACAAACCTGCCTTAGGCAGAGCACCTTAAAGCCATTTCCCTCTATTCAGGCTCCTGAGGTGATCTATGTCTGGCTTAGAAGGCATCCACAAACCCCACACTTATGAATCTTCTGCATATTCGTAAGTCAAACAGTAGCATAAATAAAAGGTCTAGTGACCTGAATTTTGTCTATGACTTAAATAAAACATGCTGGGCAGGCATATATATGTCCCAGAGACTGCTCCTTCTCTGGCACAGGTCTCCCACTCATGTGAAATTGAGTTTGCCTTTTACTCAGTTTAAGCATAACCTACACCGTTGGATGTGGAAAAGGAAATGTACACTGGGTCTCGTACACGTGTCCCTTATGAACAAATGTAGCTAATAAATGCCTGGCCCTCAATGCCCTATTTGAATTCAGGATGTCATTATTCTTTTGGGAAACCTTGGCTGGGCATAGAAAGGTCCCCCGGGTTGTTAGCCTAGTCACAATCTATGAATCTATGAATCAGCATATAGATGAAATGGGTGGCAATCAGGTTGCCACTATCTTTATTAAAGTACTACTTTCTCAGCAGAACATTCACACTGATCACAAGACATGCCCTGGTTTTATGGCTGAATAGAGAGGAAAGTGGAACACAAAGATATATACATGAGCAACTTCTTGTAGCCTCATAATACAGGCCATGGACCGCACACCCTAATGCAGATGGCCTTTTCAAGGTTCACAGCCCATCTATTGTGCTTGTTATTTCAAGTTTGTAGGGAGGGACTTTGTTGCATAGTATGCTGATTCTGACTAGAATGTTTCTCAGAATTATGTAAAGGGTGTGAATAAATAAATATAACTGTTGCTTTAAAATTGATATAAACAATGTTTAAAAAGGGTGTACATGGAACTGTTGTTTTAAATAGTCAAGTACAATTACATATTAAGCAGAGAAGATTCTTGCGAGGCTTAGTTAACAGAAGCAATAATGTAATTAAGTAATGTCTGTAGCCTTACCAATTCAGAGTGAATCTGGCCTCTCATGGTAGAGGGATTGTGAGTCTAGAATATTGGCAGTTGTAGTGTGTGTGATGCCCCAACACTGGCCAGTAATCAAAGGAGCCTCATGCCTCACCCTGGGACGTACACACTGGGAGGATGACAAGTACACACAAGCATACACACAGTAAACTGCAATTTCCTTAAAGAGCACACAGAGATCACAGTCAATCTGGAGCTGGATTCTCTTTGTTTTTCCAGATCCCCAGTGGCAAAGCTATAGGGTTGAGATCTCAGCTGAGTGGCCAAACCAGTAGCCTCTCTGTCCAAATAGTGCTTTGTGTCCCTGCACGAGTAGCTGACATCCACACTCTTTGAAATTAGTTTTTACACACACACACACACACACACACACACACACACACACACACACACACACACACACACACACCTGAGAAAGGCTGGCAGAGGTTTACTGACTATGCCCCATTCTGCCCAGACTATAAGGTAGTTTTTACTGCCACCAGCCAACTCTTATCAGCTATTTTAAGGCCCTTAGCAAAGGGTGTCCAATCTTACTGTGTAATGTTACTGTTAATCCAAATGGTACTCTGTCCAAGAGCAAAGCTGTTTTGGAGTGGCCTGTATAGTGTCATCAAACAGATATGCAAGTACTGTAATAGCTTAAATATCTCTAAACAGACCAGCCACAATTAAAAGGTGTAAATATATTTAATAATAAATAATAAAAGAACAAGACAATATTTGGTAAGTAATCAGTAACATCAGAGTTCAAAATCAAATAAATAAAGAAAACATCTAAGCTACAAATTTACTATATTTCTATCTGAATCTAAAAGAATTACTATGCCCTAAAAACAAACTTACAGAACAACACATGGGCAGAAGTGATGATTGTATGTTTCTAGGTCCAAGATGAGGTACAAAATGCACAGTCTCTCTCTCAGAGAGTTTTTAAATTTATATCAAACATTACTGCTGGGTTAGCTTGGATAGCATCACTTTTTGTCACCTGACTTCAGTTCCCAACTAACAGAATTTTAGTATCTCTCTGTGAAAATTCATAGCCTTCAGATGTTTGCAACAGCTAGGAGACATAAAAAACAATAAAACACTTACAAAACAATGAAAAAGGCACCATAGTTCTAGACTAGACATCCTGTCTCCTTACTGTATTGAAACTAACTTTTATGATGCAATAATAAAACAATTTAATTGCAACAATTTTCTCAGAATTTTTTCAAGTTAACCTCCTGTGTTCCAGTTTCTATTAAACATATACATCTAAACAGTCACAATAGTGCAGGTACATTCCTGTTCTGTTCCAATAGGGCATGCTGTGGTTACATTTTAGCTCGGTGCTTTACACACTTCTGTATAACTATTACAAAAATATTCACAAATGACATAGAATTATTTACAAAATTCCCGATAGCTGGGTTGGCAGTGTGACATTTCTTCCTCCCCCAAAAAAAACTCAAGCTAGTTTTTCAAGTGACCCTTGAGAAACTCTGCTTGAGAGGTTTGACTATCCCATTCCCTGTCTTGTGAGCCCATCTGCATTGGCATTGCTAACCCCACTGCAGTACTGCACTGTCATATTGTATGGCTGCAACCCTAGGTCCACCTTAGTAACTTGACATTCTGCTGACTGGCTTGATGAAGCCATGTTAAGGGAATGTGGTCTGTAACTACAGTGAATTTCCTTCCATACAGATAAGGCTGAACTTTCTGCAATGCCCGCACTATGGCTAGACATTCCTTTCTATAGCTGCATAGCATCTCTCCCTGTGTTGAAGCCTGTGGCCGTGATATAACACTGGGTGCTCTTTTCTCTCTGAGGAAACCTGGATGAGTACAGCCCCACCCCATTGTTTGAAGCAACCACCTGTACAACAAATTATTTGCTGTAATTTGGACGGGCTAACACAAGGAGTCCTCCCAAAGCTCCTTTAAGCTTCTGGAATGCCTGCTCACATGCTGGAGTCCACACTACCTAATCTCACTTGTTTTCTTTGTCAGGTCTGTGAGGGAAGCAGCTATAGTACTATAATTGAGGACAAACTTTCTAGTACTCTGCTGTCCCTAAGAATGCCCTCACCTGCTTTTTGGTAATAGGGGCAGGCCATGCCTGAATGGCTTCCAGTTTGGCAGGTTCTGGCCTGATCTTACCACTCACCTCTCTATGTCCCAGGTAGGAGACCTCTGCCATACCCAGCTGACATTTGCTGGGCTTAATGATCAACCCTGCCATCTGTAGTCTGCCCAGAACCTCCCTGACGTATTGAAGGTGCTCTTGCCATGAATGTCTGTAGATGGCAATATCATCCAGGTAAGCAAGGGCAAAATCTCCTGCTCCTGCTAGGATAAGATCTACAAGCCTCTGGAAAGTCTTTGGGGCATTTTTCCATCCTAAAAGGCATGTTCGTGAACTGATAAAAGCCAAAAGTAGTCTCAAAGGCTGACCTGTCTTTCTAGCACTGGGAGTCAAAGGCACCTGCTAGTAATCCTTGGTAAGATCAATAGTGATAAGATACATTGCCCGACCCAGCTGCTCTAGGGCTTCATCTGTCCTAGGCATGGGTAAGCATATGATGCTGTGTGACTATTTAATTTCCTGTAGCCCACACAGAGCTAGTTTCTGCCATCCTTCTTTGGTACCAGCACCACTGGGGAGGCCCAGGGACTGCTTGACTCCTGGATTACGCCTAATTCCAACATTACCTGTATCTCTTCCCTCAAAGTATGTTTGACTCATGCAGGCACCCTGTAAGGGGCCTGCTTAATAGGCCTTTGGGATCCTGTATCCACATGGTGCTGCACCAGGTGGGTGCACCCTGGTTTCCCAGTGAACATTTCCCCAAACTCCTGTAACACTGCTTGGATTTCTCCAACCTGGGTAGGGGATAGCTGCTGGGACATTGCTACCCCTTCCACTGAGTTGTCAGTCTGAGCCTCACTGAGGAGATCAGTCACCATATCCCCTCAGACTCCTCCTGTCATCCACTGCAAATCTTCTTCTTCTTCTTTTGGCTTTTCCCGGTTAGGGGTCACCACAGCGGATCACCTTTCTGCTCATGATTGGCAGTGGAGTTTTTACAGTGTCGAGTTGCCAGCCCAATGCTAAACCTTCCACAGAAGGCACACACATGCACACACTCACACATAGGTCCAATTTAGAATGTCCGATCCACCTACAGCATGTCTTTGGGATGTGGGAGGAAACCGGAGCACCCGGAGGAAACCCACGTGACCACAGGGAGGACATGCAGACTCCACACAGAAGGCACCCCAGCCAAGGATTGAACCAGAGAACCTCTTGTTGTGAGGTGGCAACGTTAACTGCTGCACCACCATGGCCGCCCTGCCATCCACAGCAAATACTCAGCACAAAGCCCTCCCTATCATGGTAAGGTTTTACCATGTTAACATGGTGCAATTTATGCCCTTGTCTCATACCTAGTAGTTCTACCATATAGTTAACATCACTGACCTCCCTTACCATCAAGCTGCCTGCAGAGTGTTGTGTCTGACAGGAATGAGAACCATTACCTGCTGCCCCACTGCATATTCTCTGGCTTAAGCCTTCCTTTCATAACAAAGCTTGTTCTGCTGTTGGGCTTCGGCCAGGTTCTCCTGGGCCAAGTCAAAAAATCAAGGCCAGCACTAAATGTGGTTAATATAACTTCTTTTAATGAAGTATAGATGACAAAAAGGGCAGGTGAAAAACCCTGTAACCCCCACAAAAATTCAACCAGACCAGTTTTGGCTGAAATAGCCTTCCTCAGTGTTAGATATAAACTTGTCACATCCACATAATTTATACAAATCAGTTAATTAAACAAAGTTGGTTATTGGCTAATTATAAATGGTCATTTAATCCAGGCTGAAAGAGCCCACTTAATTTAATAATCCACTTCCTTTCCTTAGCATTAAGGATAGTATGCCACCCAGATTTATTTATCTTGTCACCAAATATTTTGTCAATGACAGTGAATATGTAAGAAGCATTTCCATGTTTAAGTTTATGCTTGAATAGTGCATTTGATTGTCTCTTGTTCCTAATATCACTCAGATATTCCTCAATCCATAAATGTAGGAGTCTGGATGTTTGGCCAATATAAAAAGCATATACATGTTGCCAAATATATAACCCATTCCAACCAACAATTGGCCAAAAACTTAATGTCATAGACCAAAGCAGTATTTTTATTGCTGAACTGTTTGGTTTTGTTCACTCTGATACAGTGTGTGCAATGCTCACAAGGTATGCAACCAGACAATATCTCACCTGTAATTGTACATTGCTGTCATGTCATGGAACTGCTCGATGATACTTGCAATGACTAAAATAAGAACCAAGTGTTCTCCCTCTCTGAAATGAAAAGAGGCATCTATTACCTAAGATCTTAGATAATCTATGATCTGATATCAAGATGTACCAATGCCTTATTAATAATATCCCAAAAGGCCCCTGTATTCCATCCATATGTAGTAACTAACCTCAAATTCAGTGTTTAGTCTATTTAATGTTCCTTATATGTCAATAAGTCCTTCCTATCCTGGCTAGATGTCCAGTTGCTGGCAGTAATAATGTTACCATATTTGTAACCTCAATTTTGAAATCTGTGTATCAGATCATCCCTGTATTGTTTATATTTCTCCAAACTGGAGCAAACACGTTTGACCCGAAGGATCTGCAATTTGGGGATATTCCTGATGACATGTAGATGAAAGCTGGATGCATGAAGTAAGAAATTATATTGTGGATATTTCTGAAAATTTTCACTAGCAAGAGTATTATCCTCATTCCTTTTAACCAGGACATCCGGAAATGTGATCTGGTTTAAATGATAGTGTACTGTAAAGTGAAGTCCCCATTTGTTCCCATTTAGATATTCAACAAATTCGTGGAGATAGCTACTATCAGCCCTCCACACTAGCCAGCAGTCATCCAAATAGTGCCTTCAAATGTCAATTTCCTCCATAGGCAAAATGTGCCCTGGGTCATAAATAAGATGATCTTCCACATAAGCCATAAAACGGTCAGCATAAATGGGGGCAAAATATGCCCCCATTGCTGTACCAATAACACTGGTCCTGAAATAAAGGACATTTGTAGTTAAAACATGCTCTGCTAAGCAAATCAGAATTGTGTTAAATCTAGGCCGATAGAGTTCACTTTTCTCTAACCAATATTGTAATGCACAAAGGCCAGCACACTGTGGGATGTTAGTATAAAGAGCAGTAACATCAATTGTACATACGAGCCAACCCAGAAATAATCCCCAAAAATTGGGTTGTGCCCTGTATGCATGCTCTAATAAATTTCACTAATGGCTGTAAATACTTGGTTAGGAACTGTGAAAGTTGTTCGGTGAGGGACCCTCTGCCTGATACAATTGGTCTTCCTGGTGGATTGTGTGAATCCTTATGTATTTTAGGCAGAAGATATAAATACTGAGATTTGGGGTCCTGTACCATTAAATGGTATAGGTCAGAATCTGTAATAATACCCTCATCCCTGGCTTGTTTAAGGAAGGTGTGTATTTCTGTCTTGAATCTGAGGGTTGGATCTGGGGACATAAGCATGTAATACCGACCATCCCTAAGTTGTCTCTGGGCTTCATTGTAATACATCTCCCAGTCCATGACCACCGCAGTACCTCCCTTATCTGCAGGTAAGATCACTAGATTCTTATTATTTTGTAAATTGGACACTACCTGTAGTTTGATCTTTGAAAGATTGTGAGGTAATGAACGATGTTCATGAGCATTAAAATGTAAATCTTTGAGAACACTGGACTGGACTGGAAGGAGGCCACCTGTTGATGCATAGGTGGAGTAAAGGTAGATTTGTAAAATTTAATGGAATTAGTGTTAGTACCAGAAGTTTCATCATCAAAAAACAATCTTAAATTGAGTAGATGACAAATGCTACTACATCCTTTGCCAAGGAATCTTCCGTTTCAACAAATCCCAGTACAAAAGTTAGGCCTTTATTTAATACTTGTATTTCCACCTCAGACAGATGTTTGGAAGAGATGTTCAAAACATTACAGATGTTATTTATGTTTGTACCATTAGTTTGAGCAGACCTTTACCCCCTCTATGCTTTCTGCCTCCCCTGTGTTTCCTAGCCCTAAAGGGGCATCCAAATTCCATCTATTTGGGATTGGTGAGTCTAAAGTATGGTTGCTGTCCACCTCCATGGCTGAGGTGAAATCATCACCAGATGTACTACTGTTCCCCCTTTAGATTTTTTGAGGATTGATTTGGGTCTCTTTCTTTTCTGATTATAGGGTTTAACTTCTGTCTGACCAAATTTGGCCTGCTTGTGTGATCCAAATGGTTTCCCTCTATCATAGTCCCCCATATCCCTATTGAATTTTTTGATTTTTTTCTCCTTTAGTTGTTTCTCTAAATTTAGAAGTTCTGTACTAAGTTGATTCAAACATGTTGGATAACAAGATAAATCCTCACAACTCTTCATTTCCTCATATAACAAACCTACTTCCATAATATGATCAGCTTTATGTTCATAGAAGGCTGTCAATGTTTCTACAAAACCCATTGATGCCTTCTGTTGGACCTGGGCCTATTCATCTCATCCATATTGTTCACTAAAGGTTGTATTCTAACCCGCAATCCCCTAGGGGTGATCCCTTTTAGCTGATAAGCTTTAAAATGTTTCAAGTGCCAGCTGTTGGTGTGTAATGTTTTCATGCATTTGGTAAGCTTCTGAAAAGCCTGGCTACTGTTAGTCACTGAGTCATTGACATTTACTTCCATACTGGAATTATCCAAGGGCCCTAATCCAAATAGCCCTAGATCAATATGGGTTTATTGTTATATATATGTGTATATATAAATGTGTGTTTTAGTTATTGTCAAGTTTTTAAATGTATGGTTTTTTTTTTTTGCATGGTTTGGTTCACCTAGTGGTTTTACTAAGCTTTATATAGCACTTTATATTTTCATAAGTTTTAGTTTGAAACAACATGTATGGTTTTCAATGAAACAAGAATTAAATACAGGTAACTAATTATTAATGGGGGATAAATGGGGCAAACTTAATGGTGGGTTAAGATTCTGGTGAAATTTTTGATGAAAAAGAAATCCTGTCAATAGATGTGTTTTTTTTTTTTTTTGCAATTTTTTTTATTTTATCTACAATAAAAAGCAGTTCCAGACCGTTTATTGCTAGCAGTGTTTGGTTTATACTGTACATTTGGTTTTGTGGTTAGCTTTTGAGCTTCTGCACCATGGACTCCTTGGATGAAATACTCACTTTATTCTCATTGGTGCACCGTGATGAATTGGACAGAGTGCACACAGAGCTGGCCGTTATGAAAGGTGAGCTCATGCAAATCATTGAACTACTCTCTCAGCGAGAAATAGCTGAGGGAAGAGGGACTACCAAAAGGAAACATCACTTGTCTCCCCTGAGTGAGGGTAATACCTAAGGAAGTAAGAATGAACACTACAATGGCGACGAGAATCGAGGGAATAATAGGAATGGTCATTCAGGAAGTTTTACTGCAGGAAACCAAAAGGAAAGCTCCCAGGGTATTCAAGCTGCTTCCGTTATAGGCAATAATGAACATGAAGACATAAGGAAAGCAGGGGCGAGATCCAAGAACACAGGTACTGTCAAAAAACCTTTTATACAAACAAACAAGGACACTGTGACTGGTTATGAAAGTGAAAATGCAGGAGGCCAACACCAGCCAGGAGGGACAGCTGTATTTTATGGAAGGGGCAATGATAATTTAGGTTTTGATAATCTACTAGACAAACTGTTTAACTTTGTTGTATGTAACAGTTGGCAAACCCGAGAAGGGCTTGATGCAGAAAAAGAAAGAGACAAGGTGAATGGTGGAACATTACAGGACAAAATATTTGTTTTTAAAGATAAAATGGATCATATCAAAAAGATACAGTTGGGATGGGTGGAGCCTAGATGGCAATCTGAAAAAAGCACTTTTTTAGAGCTTAAAACTACTTTAAATAACAGGAAAATTATTATTTTTTTTTAGAAAAAATAGTTAAAATGTGTACTTCAATATTTTTACTATCATCATACTAACTTTGGAATATATTCTTCAAAAAGTTCCTGTCAGAAATATCTGGAGTTTAAAACTGATCTGGGAAGATGAGTGGTTCAAAGAATTCACATGCAGAATCTACTCTGAGGAAAGAAATTCAGTTGATGTCTTAAACTCTACAAGAACTATCTTTCAAAATGGACAGTTTCAAAGACAACTTAGAAAATTTGAGAGAAAGTTGTCATAGTCAAACTGAAACCTTTAAAGAACTACTCCAGCAGCATCAAACCAAAATATTAAACATCGAAGAGTCCTTATCTGATAAAGATGGGAGGCTTAAAGAGGAGGAAACCCAGGGTGAATTTCTTCAGCAACAGAATAAATGGCTTATTAACAACTTAGATGATATGGAAAATAGAGAAAGGAGGACTAATGTAAGAATCTTTGGTTTACCAGAAAAGTCTGAAGGTGATGATATCATCTCTTTTCTTAATTCATGGCTACCTGACATCCTTGATTTGAAAGAAGGATTCTCATATGACATAGAAAGAGCTCATAGAGCCATTGGGAAACCCATCATTTCATCATCAACATCCACACCCAGGTCAGTCATGGTTAAATTTCTTTCTTATCTAGACAAAGAGCTTGTTCTTAAATGAGCTTGGAGAAAGTCCCCACTGAAGTACAAGCAAAATCTAATCAGATTTGACAATGACTTTTCCTCCAGAGTTTTAGAAATGAGAAAGAAAGTCTGGCCACTGATAAAGTTACTCAAGCAAAACAAAACAAAAGCACAACTAGCATACCCTGCAAAAATAAGGATTTTTGCTTCAAATGAAATAAGGACATTTAATGACATTGAGGAAGCAATAACTTTAATTAAAAACAACAATATAATCACAGTTCCATAGGAAATGGACTGGTCTTTAACTACACCTCTGAAAAGATCCCCTGAGAAAAATAATTGGATTGATGTAAAGGAAAAAAAAAGCAAAGAACTGACTCAAAAAGTATTCCTTCTACTGCGTCTCTCAAAGAATCAACCAAAACTAAAAATTCATGCTAAAGATAACAAAATAGGTATTGTCTATTCATTCTTTCAAGCATTTTACAAATCACCTCTTAATAATATTAATATTTCACTTACATACTTCAGATTTAATGGTTAACTTATATGCAGCAGCTTAATAACAACAGTTTAATTAATTCAAATATATTACATATAATTGTGACAGAAAGGTTTAAAAAATGATGTGTGGGGAAGGAAATAGTCAATATACAATGTACTTTGCAGTATAATATTGACTATACATAAATTAATTTGAATCCAGTAAGTAAAGATCGCTAAGTAATATGCAAGTTTTAAATGTGTTTTTGACTCATTTGAGTAATTTGTATTGAAACATGACTTAGTTTTATTTCAGACAATGCATAGACTCTGAAAAGTTATTGTAACTAGTGCTGTCATGAGTTCCAGTTAGACGTCTTTTTTTTCAAAAAAAAAAAAAGAAAGAGAAGCCCTTCCAATACACGAGACATGCAGGAAAATCTTCACTGTTCATTTCACGAGTTTGTATGCTGTACACACTAACTTGAATGCAGAATGCTCGTTTCTGACTTTAAATGTTAAATCATAACATCTACAAATTAAACTGCTTCATTTATGCCATTTACAGTTTCCTAGTTAGTCTAAGCACATAGGAACATAATTTAAATACATCACAATGTTTTTGTTTTTAAATATTAACCTTCCATTTTGTAAATATGTTGAGAAATCCTTGGAATATAACGTGCTGTGTAGACTAGACTGTCTTTCTGTTTACATGCTGAATAACATTATAATCAGTGAAGGAACTCTGTTAAAGTCCTGCTTTATCTCGCTACAAGAGTTGGTGCGGTCACAAGTATACAACGTTAATGTACTAGCATAACGGCACTTCCTTATTCAAACATAGAAAGCAAAGTTGAAATACTCAACATCTGACCCATTTTTAGATACTTAAAAGTTTCTCATGAATGTGCATATCTTAGTTAATAAATAAATAAGAATAAGACTTAAGATGCCTGTATGTTATCATACTTAATAAAGTATTAAGGAAAGATGTGTTAAGAATTGAAAAACAACAACATGACTAGATAAGAAAAAGAATGTGTAAGGTTTTAGCTGATACTTGGTCTATATAAAGGCATATATTATGAGAAACTTCATACCTGTAAAATTAAACTATAATTTGATATGGTAGATGTAGAGAGCAAAACAATGAACAGTCTGTAACATGTTATTTATTTCAAACATTCTAAGCTTCAGGACTGTACTCTTAATGGAATTTCTCTTACTGAGAATGGACTAGGTTGTAAAGTAATCATTACCAGGAACCTGACAGAATGAATACCTTAGCTACCTTTTAAGAATTGTAATCATTTAATGTACACCTATTGTCAATGCTCAGTTATTGTGATGCAGCCTTAAATTGTATTGTTTTTTTTTTTTTTTTCTAATTAATATGGTATGACTGTGAACTAATAATCTATGACTTTGCCTATTTTAAACAGGATTTTTTCGGCATATCATATGCAATAAATTATTTAAGGTTTTGCATCAATTTAATAACAAACGAGCTCTCTATTGCAGTTCAGAGTAATGTAATAAACATGATGTAGAGCTTTTTTACTTGCAACCTCTTTGTACAGCATTGTTCTGAGCAGCATTTATATATATGCATTGAAGTTTATATATACGCAGAATCTTGTACTTAAACAAACTTATCAGAGTGAAGGTAGATTATAGAAATTGGTATGATTCATTGGATTTATAGTTGATACTATTGTGAACAAATCTCACAACACTGACCCCAGTATAGTTTATAAGGCAATTATTGAATGAATTGGTCATTATTCAGAAATTCACCGATCTCAATAAAAATAATAATAGACAACAATCTAAAATTTGATTTATTTATCCAATCCAACATCGTAAAAACCCACAAAAAACTTGGACTACTGTATAGGCATAATAAATCCCCATCAACAAAACAATCCTTAGCCCTCTCCTATCTACTTCTCTCTCTAACCTATGGTGCTCCCTTACTAACTAATCTGCAGTCTTCCCTGAAACTAAAATTAGAGACTTGCTACAACAAGATCGCCAAATTTGCTTCTAACTGTCATCATTCAACCTACCACGTATAGCCTTAAGAAATCTCCAGTGGCTTGAATTCCCATATTACCTACTACACCTTCAACTAACTACCTCTCATAGACTGATTTGCAGACCACAAGACTGCCCTGCACTCAGCTCCTTATTTTCCCCTTACTCCCCCGCTAGGTCATTATGCTCAGAAAATCAAAACCTACTACAAGTTCACAAACCCAAACTAACCTGCAGGTAAACTCTTATACTTGGACTATTGCCAGATTTTGGAACAATCTCCCCTCCTCCATCTGTTCTGAACATTTCATTAAATTCAAAACTGCCCTACACAAGCACCTTCTCTCCAACTGGAACTGCAACTACTCCACCTTGTCTAATGCTATCACTTAACTCTCTTTTCCCTAGACTCAGACCCAGTACTGCTTTTCTTAACTATTTAACCACCTAAACCACATTTAAATTGTCCATGACACCCTATCAACCATTACTAATTATTTTATATTTCACTCTAAGCATAACAACTGCTAACTATTTATTTATTTATTTTACATTTGTTGATTGGGAGTGTCTGGCTGAGCTATTGCCCTTTTTCAGCAGATGCCCAGGGTGAAAAGCTCCAAAGATATACAATGCAAAAAAATAGCAATACCGATACATTTCAATATAACCTTGTAGCTTGTGTCTACTTGTATTTTCTCTGCTTTCTTATTTTCCCTTTAGACTTAATATCTGATATAGGATCTATAGCTGCTCCACAATCAAACTGATGGATCTTGTTCAATTTAACTTGATTTTCCTGATAGTTTTATTATTGCTTGAATTTGCTTATTTTTGCATTGTCTGAATTTGCTTACTTTTGTCTCTTTGTATCACCTCATTGCCATTTTTTGTAAATATTGTAACTACCTTTTATTGTAACTACCTTGTTGTTTTTGCGCATTGGAGCTTTTCTCCCCAGTTCTCCACTGAAAATGGGCTCTGTTTAGCCCAGTGTACTTTCCTGGTAAACAAATGTCAATAAATAATAAATAAATAAATAGCATAGGTTAGATTCAGACCTGCTGAATCTAGACTGTTTGGTATCACTGTTCTCCTAAACCAGTTATCTTACATTAGGAGGGCCTCCCTGCACCCTTGTGGCAGAAGTGTGTAGCTCAGGACCCATCTGAGTTGGGGATTGCCGATGAAAGGCTCAGTTTAGGGCTTTTCCCTTAGTAGTTGTGTTTAAAACTGTTTAAAATTCACCAATATATAAGCCTTGCATTGGGTCATTTCTGTACACTGCACACTGCACAAAATAGTTTAGCAGTACCTTTATAAATGCAAATGCCTGCAAATGTCATTATACCCTAGAGACCTTCTGGTGATCAAAGGACAACTCAGCTGCCCTCTCACCAGCGTTCTCACACTTATCATCCACAACCTACTATACACCCACTACCTTTGCTACTCCAAGTCAAATTAGCCCACTAGTTAAGCCAAAGTTCTAAGTTCAGCAAGCCCACTTCCTTCCCAAATGCCACATTCAGAAAAATCCTGCCACAATTGATGGACAGTTTTCCATAATTTCTCCTGACAGCTTGATTGATATGGGCATCTTGAGGCAATGTAGCAATTGCTTTTTGTATGCTGACAACCATTTACTCCTAAAACAAATTAACACCCTATGTGAGATATGTAAATACATTGTGGAATTGGAGTCAATTCTTTCATGTGAAAACAAACTAGACATCAAACAGCACATGTTTCACCTCTCATGAAAACCTCATCTCTCACACAAAATAAGATCATTATACATGAAACTATATATGTGGAGGCAGTTGCTAAAAGCCTACCAAAAGAACATAGACCTCCCAAAAGCATAGCCCCAACACTCACCACTAAGCAACAAGAAACTACTACACATATTAACACACACCCATGTCTCAGCAAGTAAGCCCCTAAGGCAAAACACCTCAAATGTCTTGGTCATAGGTAACTCCATAGTGAGACACACAGATATCCCCTTCACCAGGCTGGACAAGATGAAGGTCACAGTCAACTGCCTATCAGGTGCCAGGATCTGACAAATTACACATGCACCCAAGTCACTCAACTACAAGTACCATTATGATTCTATCATTGTCCATGCTGGAGAAAATGACTTGAGAAGCACTCCTCTGGACGATATAAAGACACGATGGAACTCTCTGATTATGTGTCCCAGACAGGTACATCCCTAGCTCTAAGTAGTATCCTTCCCTCACCCAGGATAATGCCACAATATCAACAAAAAATTATTGATTTCAACAATTGTCTTAGCTTCTGATGTCTTTCATGGGGATCTCTTTTGTTAGCCTGGGAGGATATGACAGACCTCTGACATACTCTGCTAGAGATGGTCTGCACCTACCCCCCCCTAGGCTTTTGGATACCGGCAAATGCCCTTAACTCCCCCATAGTTTCTTTTTTAGGCAATGTCAAAACAGCAAATTTTCCAGTGTAACAAAATCTAATCAAGACAGACTTAGAGTCATGCTGCTTAATGCTAGGAGTTTAAACATGAAACTGCAGCCCCTGGAAGCACTCCTCACCTTGTAGGATGCTGATGTCTATGTAGTTACCGACACATGCTTCAAGGCCATTGGAACACTCCAGCCATGCAAAGCTACAATGCGTTGCACTTGTTCAGACCTCAAAACAAGCATTAGGGATCCAAAGATGAAGGTGTATCCAACTTCATTTAAACCAAATACACTTCAAGACTCTCTCAAACTACTGGTTGTCTAATAAATAATAAACTACTGGGAAAATACCATACTACACCATTACCAGCTATAGATGTCCCACCATGAATAAGGATAAGCACACCCCCTACCTCGATTTACTGGAATCCCTCTCCATACAGCCCAACACCATAGTCATGGGAAATTTCAACTATCCTTCCATAGGCTGGGGGACATACATGTGCAAAAACATGGTTGCCCAGAGATTCCTGGACTTAATTAACACAAATGCTCTGGAACAGATAGTCTGCACTTATGCTAAGGCTGTAATGTTCTGGAAATAGTACTAACCAACATGGGGGGGGGGGGTTCTGTACTTCCCCATGCATGAATCCCTCCCTGGTTAGGTCAGACTGAAAATCAGTTTCATTTGAAGTAGCTACTGAAACTGAAGCCTTCACAGGAACAAAAATTCAAAAAAACCTTGCTAAAGTTAAGTACAGACTACTAAGTGATAGTATAAAAAGGTTCAAACAAACCACAAATGCAGACATCAGTGATCACTGCAGAACTATATGCAAATGCCCTGTACAAACACTTAAGCGACTGTATAAACTCTACTCTACCTGGCTGGATCAAAACCAGGTCTTCCCATAAAAACAAGCCACCATGGTGGACTTCAAGTATAAATGAATTATTTAACAAGAAAAAGAAACTGTTGTCCAAAAGCAAGCGGGATATCACTCTGCAGAGGAAGAATTCCCTCCTAAACCTAAACAAGAAAATTAGAAATCTTGTAAAGTCTTCTAAAGCAAATTATCAAACTAAAATTGCATACCTAGCCAAGGCTAATCATAAGGCATTCTTTAACTAAGTCTGAAGTCTGAATGGGAATGCCCAGCTATGTGTCGAACTGGTTGTAGATGGGATCACTCATACTACACTGTTAGATATTGAAAACCTGCTTGCTGGCAGATTCTGTGCAAACTTCACTCCCCTATCCCCACCTAACATATACCAAAGCCTACTTGACACCAGTCCTCTGTCTAGTATCTCTAGAGAACAGGTCATCTCTGTGCTCGCCAAGGGCAAAAACATGGCCTCAGTGGGACCAGACAATATCCCAAGTTGTTTACTAAACAATCTAAAAGAAGACCTAGTGGACCTACTTGGTGTTCTCTTTAATCATAGGTTAACAACTGGCTATGTTTCTGCAGAATGGAGAACAGCAACAGTAATTCTCTATTCACTGTAGTAAGGTGATTCTACATTACACAACTTAAAAGCAGGGATATGGCATTTAGGTCCAAAGATGTCATTGTTCCATTGTATAAGCAAAAGTAACAATGCTAAGGTTAACCAAGTCTGAAAACAACCATACACAAAAACAACAAAAAAAAAAACAACTGTGGACTAAGGAAACACCCAAATAAAAACACTTTTATTACAAATAAACAAAATGCAGAGCTTTCAGGTACAAAAAACCCTTCCTCAGTGCTTCAATACTAAACTAATCAAACCTTCTTCTTATAAAACCTTATGCAATAATGTGACCTAGCCCACACATCATTTAAAATGACAGTGCTACAATAATATTTAAAGACATTCATATCAATATTTAAAATATAAATAAAAACATATATGAATAAAAATATATTGTATAAACATAAATAAATATAACAATCAACGTAATCACATCTGCTTCTTTAAAATAGGTTTAGTACTAACATGAGCATTTTAGACCTGGTTCTACATTGGCCTGTAGATGTAAGATCCAATTATACCCACATATTTCTAACTTACTATTTATGTTTCCACCTCTCTAATTTCTATAAATAATTTGAACAGCTCTAGAACTAAATTCATGATCAACTCCTCTATCCATAATGTGTTTTGTCAGAGCATTAGTGGGAATTTTCCTAAGTATTTTAGAGTAATGCCCAGTAATACAGTCTTTCAATCTCAGACTACAGTTACCAACATAAAAGGAGGTACATTTTTTGTAAGTGGGAAGGTAAACAACATTAACTATATTGCAAGTTGCCGAACAAAAGAAATTATATTTTTTATTGTTGACCAGGCATATGCAACAAATGGAATGTCTGACAAAAAGAATACATGGTGCAGTCACCATGTTCTATGCGGAATGCCTCAAAGCCTTATTGTTGTACTTAGTCTCCTACAGGCTCTTGAGAGGTGAACTATGCCTGGCATTCACATCATCCTCTGATCAAGCCTTAATGGACCTGTTGTACATCTGAAAAAAAAAAAGAAAAACAGATCTCATTAGAAATGCCTGATCCAGAGACCTAAATGTGACCTGGAACATAAATAAGATATGTTGGAAGGACATCTATAGATCTCAGAGACTACCCCTTCTCTGGAACATGGTTTCCATCCATTTGAAGCAAAGTTATTCTAATGCAACTTGAATCAGTGGATGGGAATCATACATTTAATCTTGTCTGCCACCTACTTATAAAACAAGAAGCAGTCATAGCCACACTATACCCCTATAAAATGAGTGGTATCAGAACCTGACAAGTACATTCAAGAAGCATAGCAAGGCTTAAAAAGGCCCTTTAGGGTTGCAAGCCTAGGAATAATCTATGAACCTGTGAACCTATTTGTTAAATTAAATAGTAATAACTCTGCAATGGTACATGCTAACAGTGTGCATACATACTGGCAAGTATATATTAAATATACTCAAATTTATGTTAAGAAACATCGGTATATATACTTCACCTGGAGAGCCTCTCCATCTTCCTCCTCCAATACTGTCTGTTGTCCAAGATAGTCTCTTGTGCTGCAAAACAAAATATAAGAAGAAATGTTTCATTACATGTACTGTATATAAGGCAGAATACAATTTAATGAGCTGCCAGCTTGTAAAAGTGCTTACAAAGCATTGAAGGTGCCCTTGCTCTGACATCTTCCTCCTTCCAGCATAGAAGCTCAAGATGGTACCTCAACAGGTCATTGTAGTGGTACTGGGACTGCTCAAAAGAGTGGGGTATACTACTTGCATCAGACATTTCCCAGGGAAGAGACTGTATTTGAGCATCTGCTTTATCCTGGGACCCTCATAAGAGTACCCACTCAGGCGGTCCTGTTGGTCTCTATCAAACAAATGAAAAAATATTTCACTTTCTTTGTTTTCACCACTAAATGCCTTAAGATTGCCAAGGCTCCAAATGCTCTATGTTTTCTTTAAAACAGTCTGTTGTGGGCTATTGAATCATAATAACATTTATAGACAGGGTTGTATCTAAATGTTTAGGTGAAAAGTGAAATATTCAAACCATGACTAGAAAGAATGCAGTATATGTTAGGGGGCGCAGCATTGTTTTTCATCTGGTCATATGACTGCCTAGTTTTTTTTTTTTCTTGGTGCTAAACAAGAAGAATAACTGTGGTATACAAGATTCATAACAGGGAGCACACAAGAAGCTCTGAAAGTGCCGCCTTAGAGATAAAAAGTATTTTGAAATAAAATCCTTCCAATCACTTGAAAATTATGTTTTAAAAACAGTAGTATAATATTTCAGTCATTTTGTGGTTAAGGTGATAATTTCTTTCTTGATAATTAACAGGAATAGATTTTGGAATATATTTTCAATGGAGTTGAATATTTTGACAAACCAGTTAAATAAAAAAAATAGATTTAGCCAATGATGTCATACAGTAACAGATGCACTCTGTTTTGACCTTTTTTAAATAAAATAAATTAGTGACACTACAATAAAAACAAATACAAAACAAAAATATTAGTGTTCACAGCAGCTGACGATAGGATTCTATACAGTTCAAAGCAAACGAACTTTAACACACTAAATAACATTAAAAAACACTTTATTATACATTAAGCACTTTCTTCCAATATAAATCTGGACTTCATCAGAATCTAAAATGCTTCCACAAGGGAAGACCCTTAAATAGAACCCACACCCATAAACAATTAGTCAATTTAAAAACATCATCCACTTAAAACTCCTTCCATTTAAAGGGCTACCATCAAAATACAGGACCTATACATATATCATGAACTAAAAGGCAGTGTACTAAACAGTGAAAACTACAATAAAAGGCAAAGTTGTAAAAACAATGATTAAAATATTAAAACGTATTAAAAATGTACAAGGCCTATTAATATTAAATGTGTGTCATAATACACATTGAAGATATGTTCACAAATAAAAAAAATATAAAAATGGGCAATATAATCATCCCCCCAAAATAAAATGTGTGACATCATTTCTACCTTTAAAAATCATCTCCCTAAGACCTAAGTTCAGATATTTGTTTGAGGGGAATGTTATCATTTCTACCTGGAAAATAAGTGGCATTAAGCAACAACTGCCATCTAACTTCTTTTTCTTCGAAAAGAAGTTTACGTCACCGCCCCTTGGGTTATAACTAATCTTGTCAAGGATGCCAAATTTAAAAGTAAAATAATTTGAACGTGATGACAAATGTTTGAAAAGCGCATTATTACTATATTGTTTCTTCATTTGATACAAATGTTCATATATCCTATTCTTAAGGGCTCTGTCTGTTTTGCCCACATAGAAGATAGGACATCTCAAACATTTAGCTAAATAAATAATCTGTTTCATTAAACAGTTAAAACTTTTAAACTTAATTTTAGTCTTCATAATATTGTCAAGAATCAATGGTCCACAGTCAAGTGTAGGAGGGCATTGGTTACAAGAACCACATTTGCTAGTACTTTCTCGATTCCTCTTGCTTGAACTTTGACTAGGTATTACAAGTTCAAAATTATTCTTTAAATTAGCACCTGTCTTATACACAAAGGTGGGTTTGTCCCCCAAAAAGTTAAAAATATCCGTATTACATCTTAAAATTTTCTATTTCTTTGTAAGGATGTTTTTAATTTCATGGGGGGTTATATTCAAGCACTAGAGCCCTATAAAAATCATTACCTACATTTTTTTTCTACAGATTGTTCCAAACCTATAACAAGCAGAGGTTTATACCTAATGCCCCATTGAGACAATACATATTATGTCAGATCCTTTACCAACTTTAAAGGGTATCCTCTTTCCAAAAACAAACCCCCTACTAATTCCATTTCCTTAACTACATCCTCAAAAGTGGATGTCATCCTCGCTGCCCTTATACACTGCCCCTTAAGTATACTTTTTTTCTGACTAAGGGGATGGCAGCTTGAATATTGCAAATAGGAGTTACTGAATCTTGGTTTTGGATATATATATATATATATATATATATATATATATATATATATATATATATTGGCTAGGCTTACATAGGCCCTTGGCCGATAGCCTAGTACCTACCTATGAACATATATATATATATATATATATATATATATATATATATATATATAAAATATTATTTTATATATATATTAAATTTAAACCCATCATCAGAATGTGAAATACATGTATCCAAATAGGGAATACCATGTTCACTAAACTGATGTGTAAATTTCAAATTTTTTTTTTTGTCTGATTTAAACACAAAACAAATACCTCTATTTCTGAGGCTGATCCCTTCCACAAAACAAAAATATCATCCAAAAAGAGGACATATAACTTAATGTTCTCAAAAAAAAACTTACTATTAAAAACACGACTTTCTTCCCATTCTAACAATATTAGGTTTGCAAATATAGGGGAACAATAGTTATGAATTCACATATTAATCTAATTTAGAAACCTTAATCATAATCTTACTAAAAAGGTCCAATCCTTCTTCCTTAGGTATTGATGAAAATAAATCTATAATTAAAAAAATTAAATCCTTTTCCCATAAATCATACCTTAAATGTGCTAAAAAGTCCCATGAATCCTGTGTTTTAACCACCTGTCAATAACAACACCGTAAGGGTATGTCTTAGATTTATTACCAGAGACAATGGGACAAAAGGGAGGCTTTACAATATCCTTGTGGATCTTTGGTATGCCAAATATTGTCAAAATAATAGGATTTTTTACCTTTAGGAAATGATATGTATCTAAAGTACATTGATGAAAATAAATCTATAATTAAAAAAATTAAATCCTTTTCCCATAAATCATACCTTAAATGTGCTAAAAAGTCCCATGAATCCTGTGTTTTAACCACCTGTCAATAACAACACCGTAAGGGTATGTCTTAGATTTATTACCAGAGACAATGGGACAAAAGGGAGGCTTTACAATATCCTTGTGGATCTTTGGTATGCCAAATATTGTCAAAATAATAGGATTTTTTACCTTTAGGAAATGATATGTATCTAAAGTAATTCTTTAATCAAGTAGATATTCTTGTAAATATGAATCCATTCTCCTATGTGCAATATTAATTTCATTCAAAGAAATGACTTCTTAAGTCTGTCACTAAAAATATCATACATTATTTTAAAATATTCCAATGTATCAAAAATACTACACCCCCTCCCTTATCAGGTTTCATATAAGAAAAAGAACTGTAGCTGTTATTAATCTGTGGTTTGCTTTCACTGTTTTTAATTGTTCTATATGTTGTTCTCCTCAATGGCTGACAACAACTAAGCCTCCCTCTACTGGTCTTGAGCTCATTTTTCCCTCACTGTTGTTATCCCTAGCATGAGGGCGAGAGCCATACATCTCAATCTGTTAGCACAAGAATTCTAGACAGAGCCAAAAATAATTAGGGTGCAAAGGACCAAAATAAGAAGCAGATTTTAAATATTGGTGCTATAATCTTAGGAGGTTTCTGGAATATCAGTTTTTGCAACAGCACACATGTTCTAAAGGATATGAAATCTAAAATTCAAATGTCAGTCAGTATCTAGTGACTTCAATCCCCAGTGGTTTCCCAGAAAAAAAAGTTTTGAGGAAGAAGACAAAAACATGAGGCAAAATTCTGGAAATTCTGTGAAATTATGGATATCTATGAGATATTTATTTATTTGCATTTGTCTACCGGTGAAGTCCGCTGGGCCAGGTGAGCCCATTTTCAGTGGTGGCCAATGGAGAAAAGCCCTAACAAGGATTGAACAGCTAGCATAAAATGAATAACGTGAAAACTAACAAAGCAATGCAATATTTTACATGTAATGAGATCATTAGTTTTAGTTAAACACAACTGAGTATTTACAATGTAGTATTTACAAACAATAACATAACAGATTATTTACATCATAGTATTTACAAACAAAGAAGAGTGTGCAGTGTAATCTAATCTATTAGATATTAGATATATTGAGAATTGACCAGATGAGCAACCATATAAGTTGCCTTGTAGATTTTTTTGTGGTTTTGCTGGCTCCCTGCCAAAAGCTACTTTTGTAGTGAGGCTCTACTTTTACGTCAATAAGATGACTGGATTTTAACAAGTCCAATATTACATATGACACTGAGTTTCTCCCTGATACACTAAGTGATCACTACCCTACCTATTTGGTTTGAAAACATTATCAAAATTTCTCCAACAGTTTGTTTCACTACATTCACAACAAAAAACATTTCTCTCCATCACTACTTAACTCTCGACTCCTACAGTATGATTGGACACCTTTGAAACATCTTCCACTTGATAGTGCAGTTCAATACTTCTTTCCTTCAAATACTCAATGAACTAGCCCCCATAAAAAATATGCACCAACAACAGGCTCCCCTGGCTATCAAATGACGCACTTTTTTCACTAAAACAATGAGATAGATCCTGGTCTCACTATCAAAACTAGTAAAACTAAAAGAAACCTAATTACCTACCAGCAACTTAGAAATCAAACCAAAAAACTAATTAAACAGGACAAAAAACCTACTTCCAAGCAAATCAGCTAAAATACCAGCACAATCCCAAAAGATTCTGGCAAACAATTAATCTCTTTCTCAATCTGGAAAACCCACTACCCCAGCCCCAACACTGACCAACCAAAATGAGTCCATAGCCTCTCAGTTTAACTCCCACTTTATTAATTCAGTCACCTTCCTACTCAGCAATTCCCCAGTACACCGTCTACCATACCTATGACTTCTGACAAAAATACTACCCTCCCCCAAATCAAACCAATTCAAACCAACTATACAGCCGAGTGACGTCTCCAGGTGTTTCTGCATTTACTGCCTACTGCGCCTCTAGGTGTCAAATATTGCCTGTTCATATTTGCATTAATAATTCCAAAACCATGCTACATACAAGGTATCAGAATATTTTATCTTGAAGCATACATGATGGCAAACACAACTGTATTGCTATATGGCCTCTGTCAATGACTGTTTGTTAGAACTCTAAGGTAATAACTTCATTTTTAAAGGCTGAAGCCACACCCACTGGGAGTTAAAGGTACACACTCCACTGCACACTAGCCACTATTACCCGATGACTTTCTGCAACTAGCTGCTTCTTCCATAGCTTACCCTATATCTGTTCTAATCAACTGCTCTATCTCTGAACAATATGTACCATCCCTCTGGAAAATATCTCACATTATACCCTTACATAAAGGTGGCCACTCAACTGACATATCTAACTACCTACCCATAGTCATTCTGTCCCCACTTGCCAAAATCTTAGAAAAATGTATACATAAACAGATATGAGACCTTTTCCTGACCAATAATCTACTAGCAGAAACACAAAAAGGTTTCAGGCCCAAGCATAGTACCAGTACAGCTCTCATCAGCTTTACTGACACTATATACCAGCTTAAAAACAAAAAACAACTAGTATCTGCTACCATCCTAGACATGTCAAAAGCATTTGACACTGTATCACATCAAATACTTCTAAACAAACTAGCCAACTAGCAGTCCAGCTCTGAAACCCTAAAATGGTTTCATAGCTACCTGACTGACAGAAAACAAGCCACTCTAAGGGAAAATAAACTCTCCTCTCAGCTCCCTGTAAGTCTCAGGGTCCCTCAAGGCTCAATCCTCAGTCCACTCCTGTTCACTCTCTTTACTAGTGATCTTCATAATGCAGCTAACCCAGCCTCAATTGTACAATATGCTGATGATGCTTCCCTGATCTGTTCTGACCCCCCACTATTAAAGAACTTCAAGTAAAAACTGAAAAAGCCCTCCACAGTATAGAAAATGATCTAACACTCCATCAACTTATACTTAACCCCAAAAAACCAAGCTTATGGTCTTTCACCAAAACCCAACATCCACCCCCCCATCTATATTTCCTCTTCCAATGGCACTATAATAGAGCCAGTAGAACATACAAAACTTCTTGGTGTTACAATTGATAGCAGACTAAGGTTTGATAAACACCTTGCTCTAATCATTAAAAAAGTGCATGCCAAATTCAGTTCACTCTACAGAGCAAAACCATTTCTCACTGACCAAGCCAGACTCGCAACTGTTCAAACCCATCTATTATCTTCCCTTCTATATTGCTCTCAAATATTTACCAACCTTCGCAAATCTGTCCTAAATAGCCTCGAATCCTGCTATAACAAAATTGCCAAATTCGCTACAAAACAATATCAAAGATCTCACCACTGTTCTGCATTAATGCAGCTAAAATGGCTAGAGCTCCCTCATCTCCTTATCCTGACTCAGTTAGTAACCGCCCACACAGTCATATACAAACCTGATAACTGCCCAGCCCTATCACATCTAATCCAACTGTATAGTAACCTAATATCCCTTAGATCCACTGACAAAATATTGTTAAACGTTAGTAAAGCCCAGAACACCTATGGCATCTCCCTATTCTCCCATACGATAGCCAAGCACTGGAACTCTCTTCCCCAGCATATTGTCACCATCAATAACACACTAGCATTTAAACAAACCCTAAAAGAATACTTCTCTAAACATAGGCTCTGCTCCTGTACAAGCCCTCTACCTGCAAATGTCTATATCCTCCTTCTCCCTTCCTTTCTCAGTATCTCCTGGCTTTTTTAAATCATTTCTTCCAAAAGAATGGTTGAAAAGGATGATGTATGGAAAACTGATATTGTTTTGAAATGTCTGACAATTGATTATAATTTTCTAAATATCTTTAATATGTCTAACATGGTTACTCCTGATTTTAACACTACAGTAAGAACTTGTTTTTTGTATTCCTTATGTCCTATAATTAACTTGTATATGTCATTTGTAAATGCTATTTGTAAACTACCTTGGAGCTTTTCTCCCTGGGTCCCCCCTGAAAACGGGCTTCTTGCCCAGCCGGATACTACCCGACTACTACTAACAAACAAAATAAATAAATTAATAAATAAAATAAGTACTTGTATTTGCATATATTTCCATGACTTCCATTCACAAATGCATGATAGCATTCATGAGCTATGAGGGTTACTATCACTTGACTTGAGATCACCAAGCCCTTCTCATTGCCATGGCCATTTTGGTACAATGCAAGCTTCTACATGCATGGTACCAATCAGCCAAGAAAAAAATAGCACTTCCATCCCCATCATGAGTGACCAGCATCAGATGTTCACTCCTGTCCTCATCCACTTGGCTATACCAGTGCCTGAGCTGACAATCAAACTCAGGTCAGGGCTTTATCACTCTGTGTCACACAGCCAGACTTGATCCTCTGATAACGTGTGGCATTTTTTTTTGCAGTACACTTCTGAAACATTGCTTGCGTTTCAGCAATGGATGTATGAGAACTTTGGTAATTTATTATAGTGCTTACTCTCCGATGTTGGATGAACTAATGAGAGTTACTCATTGAGTCGACTTTGTTTTTGGAGTTTTTCCTTCTGAAATGGTTGTACAATGATATGAACTGCAGCTATATTTAAATTGTGTCATATGATTGAAAACTCACTTGACTGAATTACAGAACACTGAAGACAAATATTTGAAAACTAAGTTGTCTGAATCCCAATTTATCAATTGACGATGTAAAAAATATGTCCCCCAGCACATCTCCTTACTTATATATACTAACTCCACAGTTGCACAACTGTGGACAAAAAGAAAAAAAATATCACATAAGAGGAATCATTGCTGGTGCACAAACACAAACATCAACAGATGTAGGGGTGCAACAGGATGGTGGCCACTGCCACACAGTCTTCAGGACTCATTTCCTAGTATCTCCTATGATGAGAAATGACACAAGTACACACTGTCTATATACTTCTGCTCTTTTCTGTCAAATGAGAGCCAGTCACATGAGTTGTCAGTGAAATGAGTTTTCAGTCAATTGCAATTGACCATTTGTGATTCAGTCAAATGATAGAAACACCTATATTCACATATTCCAAGCTTTACGTATTGTAGTACTAACCTTATCAGGGTAGTGAAACTACTTGATTTCAGCCACTGAGTCATTGTTTAGTGTGGAATCTGATAATTTAGTTGTTTGGACTAAGTTTAACTCCAAACCTGGTTTCATGCAGCACTTTCTCCTTGTAAATAAAGCTTTAATGCAACAGCCTGAATAATATTACATATTTGCATGTTTGTGTTATCATCACTAATTCTTCTACTCCATATTTATACATAGGTTTAAACAGTTGAATAAAAATGGTTCAGGCAATGTTTGAGGCATCCTTTTTTTAATCAGGATGGATTTCTGACTATATACCTATATAAGTGCATTTTGAAGACATTTAAAATGATTGTCTTTATTCTCCAAATAATAATTAAATAAGGATACATTGTGTGGTTGACAATCCTTATATAACTCACAGGCAAGACAAGACACTTCATTATTAGACAGAATCTGTATTCCACATGAAGCTTTCCTGACATAAAAGATGTCTTAGCTAGAATGGCATGCTTCTGTTAATTTCATAATAAGTTAACAACTTTGGCCTATAATTGGATTATGATTTGTTCCTGTCTTTCAGAAGAAAATGAGACAATTTTCATAAAACAGAGACTACCCATTAGAGCCTTTCATATTAAATTATACTGAGATAATCTGCAGTTTGGTTTTATATTGTCTGGTTTCTGTTAAGAGGATAAATAAGTAGGTTTTAAATTGTGGAAGGAGAAAGGCTTTACTTTTGAAAGTTTGTTTGTCTTTGGTTTCCCATTTAGTCTTGTGAAATGTAGCATTGTAAGGTGTCAGTGAAATGAGATTCAGTCTAATGAAGTTTTCAATGTTGTGAACTTTAGGTGATTTGGTCTCAGTGAAATGGGATCTTGGTGAAGTGAATTAAACCCATCTACTGTGCCCTGTTTTGACCAGAGTTTGGTACTAAGTGTAGTTCCAGTGGACATAAAATGAAACAGACATAAGCAGCTGGTAGGAGTCCAGGAGAAAGTCTCTGGAAGGGTGCAACTGATGGAGAGGAAAGGCTATGAACAAAGATAAGAGGTGATATATATTTTCTTATTCATAAAAGACGAGGTAGTGGGATATGATATGATATCAAGGAGTTGACTCGAACAGGAAGTTCAGACAACAGACGTGAAGACACAGATTAGAGACAGATTATAGACAGTAGAACCAGCAACCACTTTGATACACGAAAGATTTTGTTCACATAAAGGCCTGTATATCCAAGGAAAGGACAAATAGAATTAGAGGTGGAGCACTGGGAACTAAGTTTTAACTCCAAAGCTTCACTAACACTTCTAACATTTCCACCTACAGCCTTTCATTATTGTTTTCATCTAGGCTTATCAAATATCTCTGTGCAGGATCATGAGGCCTCCCACAAAACCTTATAATGCAATTGAGTTGTCTTACAGTTTTAGGGTCATATAGACCCATGAAGTAATCATACCCAAGACAGCTGAAGTCTAAATCCACCTGTATCCCTTAACTGGCTGATGGTTTTTGCACTTAGGTAACATCATACAATTTTATTAGATATTCATATTATTTACATGTCGTGGAAGTTGATAAGGATCAGTTGGATTCATTGGCATACATTTTGCATATACTGTACTCGATTACATTGTTCATTGCATCCGTTCTGTCCCACCCTAACAGTGTCTTGATACTTTGAATTCTTCTCTTACCCTGCATTCTTTTTGAATATTAGGAAACTTACCTTCTGCTACCTTTACTTTGTCTGACTGTTTTTCTAATTGTTGTACTCCAAATTACCAGGAAAATGAGACTGTCATCCTCGTTGCAGCTTCTCTTACTGCAACCATAACTAACAAGCACTCAGACTACTAAACTGGAATGAACTACCCCTCATCCTACACTGATCTCAGATTCTAGTAGTCCACAATTTAATATACAACCCAGATAATGCCTAGCCCTTAAATTAATGATCCAACACTATAATCCAAGCAGAAAAATACACTCTCAAGACAAATTTCTGTTTGCCATAAATAAAACTCTAAATACAGCAGGAGATGCATTCTATTCTACCTACATCTCCAAAATGTGGTACCCCATCATTTTGTACTCTATCCCTTCCCCCACAAGCAAATTGAACAATTATAAACTAGCATATCTCAAACAGCACCTAAGACAATATTGTATCTGCTTTTATTTATTCCCAGGATAAAATGTGCACATTCTCTCAAACAAAATGATTTTAAACAACATTAAAAGCTACAATGTAAATGCACATATTGGTATTTTTTTTTTCTATTTTTTTATGCACGTCTTTTTTCAGTGAATTTTATATGCAAAGACTCGCAATGTCATGTTTTGCTCATGTAGGTAGCCTGCATAGTCCTATTATGTATTACTACTGTTGTTTGAAATATAAAGCTTGTATAGTATATTGTTATTATTTGTCACATAGAGCTTTTCTCCCAAGCCCTCCCCATAGTGCCTTTTTTAGGCAAGGCTCAAAGGACAAACCCACCTCCATAGATAACACAGGGAAAAAGAAACTAAGGGTAATGCTACTCAACGCCAGAAGTCTAAACCTCAAGATGCACGCACTCGAAGCTCTCCTCAGTATGGAGAATATCGACATCTGTGCAGTAACAGAAACCTGGTTCAAGGCTCCCGAGAGCACCCCAGCACTACCAGGTTATACCCCATACCACGCTTTGTGGCCCCTAAACTCAGTCCGAACCACAAAAGGAGGGGGAGTATCCATATTCATCAAAGATACTCACACCTCCAGGTTGGTGGCACTACATGAAGCAGCAGAGACCATCCATGTGCAACTAACAGTGGGCAAAACTGCCTTTCAGTTTATAGCCTGCTACAGACCACCCTCCCAAACTCAGGAACCTCACTCGGCCTTCCTGAAAACACTGGAGAATATGAAGATCTTTCCAATCACCACTATACTAGGTGATTTCAACTTCCCAAACATAGACTGAGAGCATTACTCAAGCCCCAATGCCCTAGCCCAAAGGTTCCTTGAATTTATAAACTCAAATGCTATGGAACAACTAGTCACCACTCCCACAAGAGGGGAAAACATACTGGACCTGATAGTCACCAACATGGTGACTCAATGCTCCACACCAGAAGTATACCCTCATTGGTAAGATCAGACCATAAATTAATCTCACTGGACATCCACATCCCGACCCCACCCCCAGCCCAGAAAACCACAGTGAAAAACTTCTCAAAAGCTAATTTCACACTTCTCAAAACTGAGGTGACATCCTTCAAAGCCCCTGGGCCAGCGGAAACTACGGCCCAAACTGCAGAAACCTTTATAAACACATTCTATGGACACCCTCAGGAATGCATGGATCATGCAATCCCAAATAACACTAAGAATCAATCATTCAAAGGCAGGCATCCAATCTGGTGGACTCCAGCCATAAATAAGCTTTACAACAAAAGGAGGAAGCTACTACATGATAGAGAAAAATCCCTAAAAGGGGAGGCATCTCTGATCAGTACTAGCAAAAAACTACGGTCCCTCATAAAATCATCCAAGGCCAGCTACGAGAGAAAAATTGCACAGGACACCAAAGATAATCACAAGACCTTCTTTAGTTATGTTAGAAACCTGGGTGGCAACTCCCACATATGTTCAGAGTTAATCCAAAATGACAAAAAATACACTGAACCCACAGATATAGCCAACATCCTGGTGAACAGGTTCAGTGCAAACTCCCCCCCTTCCCCCCCAAAAGAGCAAATATCTATCCCAGCAGAGAGTCGCCTCCCTGACATCTCAAATGCTCAGGTAAGAGCTGCCCTCTCCAAGACAAAAAACACAGCATCAATGGGACCGGACGGTATCCCAGGCTGCGTCCTACATGAGCTCCAAGAAGAGCTAAAACCTCATATAAAGTTACTGTTCACCCTTAGCCTTAGTACAGGATATGTACCCAAGGAATGGCGTACAGCAATAGTGGTCCCACTCCACAAAGGCAGTGCCTCAACAGACCCTGGAAACTATCTCCCCATAAGTTTGACTAGCCTGGTCTGCAAAGCTATGGAGCAGATCATCATGGAGCTCATAAACAAAGACATTGGGGACCATCCTACCCAGTTTGGCTTTGTTAATGGCAGATCCTGCCTCCTGAACCTGGTTGACTTCTTTGAAACAGTGACCAAGGCCATAGATGAAGGGAAGGTAGTACATACAGCCTACCTGGACCTTGCAATAGCCTTTGACACAATACCCCACTCAGGCATCATAAATAAGCTCTCCAGCTTAAACATCAACCCCTATGTCATAAGATGGGTTGCAAACTGGCTCAAGGATAGAACCCACATGGTCACAATTGTGGGAGCCATGTCAGACTCTAAACCAGTTACTAGTGGCATCCCACAAGGCTCAGTCCTGGGACCTCTCTTGTTCGGTATATATTTCTCTAGGTACAGGCTAACACGTGAGGACTATGGCTGACCAAGTTAGCAGAAAACTTCAAACTTGGTGCCATAATCGACTCACCAACTGACACAGACATCCTCCAAAAGGGCCTCACAGAGATAGAGAACTGGTGCCAGAACCATGGCCTAAAGCTAAATGCCAAAAAGTGCATAGTCATCCCCTTTGGGAAAAAAACAAAGTGCCCACAAATTACCACATAGGTGGTAATCCATTAAACATGGAAGAAGTAATTAAGTATTTGGGGACCCAAGTGGATAGCAATCTTTCCTTTGACAATCATGTCACTAAAGTGGTTAGAAAGACCTTCTATATAGCCCACCTTATCACGAAAGGGTTCACATCTAGATCAAGAGAGGTCACTGTGCCCCTCTACTCATCACTCATCAGGCCCATAATAGAATATAATGCCCCATTTGGGATGTACCTTACCCGACACCTGCAGCAACTGGAAAGACCCCAAAAGTACCTCACCAAGAGGATCAAGGGACTCAAACAAATGACCTATGCTGCCCGGTTAAAGAAACTCCAGCTATACTCAGTTACATACCACGTACTCAAGGGTGACCTGTGCCTGACGTATAAAGCCATGTCAAACCCAGATTTAATGGACATGCTCCACCTCAGAAAATCCAAATCCCTTTGAGCTATGCTCTTGAGGGACTTAAACCTCAGCACAGAAATTAATAGAACATGCTGGAGGGACAGATTTATAACCCAGAGGCTCCCATCACTCTGGAATAGAATCCCAGTCCATGTCAGACAGTGCCCCTCGCTGCTTCTCTTCAAGCATAAATAAGCTTTACAACAAAAGGAGGAAGCTACTACATGATAGAGAAAAATCCCTAAAAGGGAAGGCATCTCTGATCAGTACTAGCAAAAAACTACGGTCCCTCATAAAATCATCCAAGGCCAGCTTCGAGAGAAAAATTGCACAGGACACCAAAGATAATCAAAAGACCTTCTGCGTCACTGCTAGACAGAGGCACAGTAAACTAACCTTAAAAGGGTATAGTAAACTCATTTAAAAAGGTGGCGAAAGCCAAACACACTCTGGCTAGGCTTGTAAATGCCCTAGGGCAGATAGCCTAGTATCAACCTATGAACCTATGAAAAGGTGTTCTCATGTCCAGTCTAACAACCCTATTTAACAAATACAAAA